>NW_015172066.1:104086-125140 GCF_001447785.1 Gekko japonicus | reverse complement strand
AGAAAGTAATGTAAAAATGGTGTAAATTTAACTGCAGTAATTTAGTGTGAAAATGAACACTCACAAAACAGGGGGAAAGCGAGCCTAAACTCCCTGAAATTAAGGAGCATCCCTAGTTTAAATATGAGACAGACTTCATCTGATTTGGCATCTCCTTGGAGGTGCTTTGCCTCTCAAGGTTGCCATCCAATTGTGCTTAATCTTGACCCAAGAGAACTCAATTAACTTTGTATTTGTCCACAAGATGAAGTCTCAAGGAGTAATGATACCAGCTCATCAGAAATCACTTATTCTTCCAAGCAGGGTGGCAATGAAAAGCTTTTCTGTGATTTTTGATATTAAATTGAAGATTAACTTGGATTCATATTGATGAATTGAAAAGTTCTTGCCGGGCTTAGGATCTGGGCCAAGTGCTCACGTTTGCAAGTAGTAAAATTCACCTTGCCATCTCTCCACTAATTTGTATGAGGGAAGGGAAAACTGACATAGACTAGAGCTTGGTTCAAGAACAGAGGACCATTATGGAGTTGTGTGACCAAATCAGGGGGAAGGCGTTGGCCTCTGTGTCCTGCTTGCTGGGCCTCCTGGATAGCTAGTTGGCCACTGTGAGAAACAGGATGCTTGGCTAGATGGATCACTGCTCTGATATAGTAGGGCTATGTTTATTTTCTTACATTGAGTGGTATAAGGCCACTGTCAAAAGGTGGTTTTTCCCCCCTCTTTTCCTCACTGAGTTAGAGTTCTCAGGTCTCTGGGTTTGGCCCTGTTTTGAATCTCGTTTTCAGGGCCTCATTGTAGTAGGTTGAAATCTCAAGACATCAATTTGCTCACACAGCTGACAGTTTCTTCTATGCCTGCTTGTCTTTGGTAACTGTGGTACAAGTAGACTGGAAACTAAAAGCAATAATTTCTCACTAACAGCTCAGTTGTATTAGTCAATCATCATGTTATTGCTATTTGTTTAATTTTTGCATGTGAGGGGATTGTTGCTCTCTTCAAAGCCCCATGATTTATGATGACACAGATTCCTCATGGTTCAGTTTCTAGTGGTGTTTGGAAGTACAACCATTAGTACTGCTATTCACTGTGACATGCCATGCCCCATCCTTTGATGTGTAGCCAACCATTCACACACTTTACAGAATGGGACTCTCCCACTTCCCCCTCCTAATATAGCTCACTGTGTCTCCTGAAATTTGTTCCTTGGGGTTAAGAACAGCATAGGGGGCAGAGTGGGGATTTACAGTGGGACAGGGAATTGGCAGAGACTGCCCGCCACCTGGAGCCTGCGCAGCAGGGACATGGGGGTGCAATCAGCAAATGACATTATGGTTACTCTGGAAGTAGAAACCACTCTAAGAATTGCCTGAAAAAATCTAAAACCATACTGTTTCTAGTGATTCCTAGAGCAGAATGATATTACTTCCAGGTTTCTACCAGAAGTGATGTAATGCCATTGTGTCAACAGCAATGCTTTTCTTCCACTGGCTGCAGGAGTGGCAGCGGGCAAGAAGAGCTGGGCATGTTAGATTTCCCATCTCCAGCAGGTATATGGCATCTATGAGGGATTGCTACCTTCTCTTTTGCAAACAGAAATGTTGTCTGTCAGAGGAACGGTGTGATCAGATACAGGCCTGAGGTGTTTGGGATGCTGGGGACCTGGCAACTCTATTTTGCTCTGACAGAATCAGTAGAAATGGGAAACCTCTTTAGTCCACTGGGCATGATATGAAAAGGCTAACAAAGATCTTTCATAAGGACCTGTTAGCCCACACGGAGCAAGACTGTCTCTTTTGAAATGTTTGGTACCTTCCTTCTATCTCAAATATTTTTATAGATTCTCTTCCCCAATATTCATGTTTACTGCACAAACCAGGACCGGAGATATGAGGGCACAGGGCAAAAATAACAGATGACAGTGGGGAGTTATTTATTGGATCAGTGGCATGATGAATGGACAAATGTTCCATGCAGGGAGTGAGAAAATAAGCTGGAGCTAACCTCCCCTTGCAATCAGAGCCCTGACAAGTCTCCCGGACAGAGGAATTATAGCAAAACGGAGGGCATGCTTCTGCCCTATCTTCCTTGTCTTAACACCCTGCTGCCACTTCTCAGTTCTTCTTGGAGATGTTTAAAGCAAGGAACAGACAGATTCTCCCCAGATAACAGTGGTGGGCCACAGGTGTCTCTTGAGGTGAACCTTCCCCACTCTCCCCCCAAAGCAATTTCATCTGCCCCCTGTGGCCTGATGAGATTTTCATTACTACATGATAACATGTTAGAGATGCTACTTACATTTTGCTGTAAATGTGTCTGATGGACAAACTTACCATTTTCAAAGGTAGCAATCAGATGTGAGTCAGTTGCTCAGTCTGCTCGGATTGTGCTGAGCAGCCACAAATGCCTGCCAAACCAGTTTGTATCAGGTTTTCTCAAAGCTGTACATGTGTGTGGACACTTCTGATCCAAACTGATCGGCAGCCATTAGCAACTTTAAAGACTACTTAGTCAAATAGTGAAAGGTAGGGTTTTATTGAAATGTAGCATTTATTGATTACTGCTTTATATGCTTTGTGAGGGATCTAATTATCTATTTTTAAAAATTGCTTCATGAGCAAAATAGTTATGCAGTGAGGATAGGGAGGAAGTAGCCTTCATTAGGGCTGTGTGAGAACCCACATGCACCAAAACAAAAACAAAAAACAGTTATGCTGCACTGCAAGGATAGTAAGGAATACAGTGAAACAACCCGTCAAACACCCACAAGCAGATCAACAAACTATAGAGCTGATCATCAAAAATCATGTCTCTGTTCACAATTGGTGAACAAGACATGAGCCAAACTGGTGGGTGTTCAAGCCTCCCTATTACAATTTACTCCCCTCCCCAAATCCAAACTTGAAGTTTTCATTTTCTATTGGCTATGCCTGGGCATATATGTTCCAGGATGGCAAAGCGCTAAAGTATTTTGGAGACACAGATACTTTATGGCATTTGACCAGTCACAAGGGAATTGGTTTTTAGTTCCTTTGCTATTCCTAGCCTGGGATCACAATCTGGATGATGAGTCTCCAGCTACCAGTAGTCCACTAGCTGCTGCAGAGTAGTACATGCAACCCTAGAGCAGGTGGCAATGTTTTTATCTGTAACCCTGGGTGGTATTAAATGAATCTACTCTTTTAGGCAGTTAATATATATTTGGTAACAAAATTGCTTAATTTTATGAAATTGTAAATGTAATTGTAATGTACTGTATGTATATATGTTGTATTTTGTATTACACCCTGTCTATTTGCTTATGCCTTATGGGTCTATGAGCAATAAAAATGAATGGAATGGAACCCTAGAACAGTAGTTTCCAACCTCTGTGGTATGGTGACCCACAGGTCCAAGTTTACTTTGGCTGCTGCCACACGGGACGGCTGAAACGCGGCTAAGCAGAGCCGCACCGAACTTGAGACGCCGCGGCGGGATCCCATGGATCCCCTCAGCCGCGGCGCATCGCTCCCCGGCACGATCAGATGCCGGGGAGGAAAGTCCGATGGGAGGGGGAGGCTGCCAAACTGCGCATGCTCGAGCATGCGCAGTACGGCCGGGATGCGGCGGATCAAGGACGTGCCGCCCGATCCCACGGCCCGGCTTGCGGCGCTGGAAGGGATACAACCACCTAGGTAGGTGGTTCTTTTTTACAGCGCGGTATCGCCGTTTGGGACGGAACAGGGATGGGCAGGCAACGATTCCCAGATGTTGCCGTGGGATCGTGCCCGTTTGCTCTGCCCTGTTCCATCCCGCTCTCGGCCCAAAAGGCCTCGTATGAACAGGACCTCAGTATGTTGACCTGTCTAGGGCTGGCCAAAGATATTTTTGACACTTTAGGTGAACTATGACCTTGTCACCCATCTGTTCAAACATTCAATTTTCTATAGTGCCACAGACATATGTTTCCACACAGGAAAGTGTGTATATACTTATCATTTATAATCTAATGTCATAGTTTGTTTTTGAGATGGCAAAACTGATTGCATTCATCACACTTGACAACATAAATTATTTTACTGACCAATCAGAAATACCAATGCTGGTAAATCAAATAAAAAGGGCCTAGTACAGTGCAAGGGGCTTAGCATGGTACAAACTGTGAAAGACTTCCAGTTTTCATCTAAACTTAGAAGACATTGTTTTTGAACCACTTGGTAAAAATCACCATGCATGGGAAGGTAGATGTTATTCAAGTTTTGCACACATCTCTTTTTCTCCTCCTCTGTTTTTTCCATGGCATGCTGAACAGCTCCCACCTTTTCTTCAGCCTTCTTTCTTCTCCTTCCAGCCACAACTGTAAAGTTACTAGTGGCCAGACACCTTCCCCTCCCCCATTGTTGTCACAAAGAGGGAGGATAAGGCAAGAATGTGAGAAACTGGCAAGGAAAAGAAGAGAAAGAAGAGGATGCAAAGAATAAGAGTCACCATCACCATTAGGGATAGCTGGCCTGCAACCCACTTTCAAAGAGTGTGCGACCCACTTCAGGGTCATAATCCACAGGCTGGGAAACAGTGCCCCAGAAGACCTAGGAAAACATCACTAAAGTGACTGCTCAAGGACTGTTTTTTTTTTTTAAACAATTTTATTAATTTCCAATAAAAACCATAGGAACAATAAACACTAAGATAATACATAATAAATTCTCTTAAACATAATCAACAAAACCAACAATACCAACAATACAGATGCAACAATGTTTTCATTTAGACTAAGTCACATTACAACTTATCCTCTTTTATAAAATGAGAAATCTATGTATTTCTCCGGGAGTGCAAAAAGAGAGCCTTTGTTCTTTGAGGTATAATCAAAAAAGGAGAACCACCTTGATACAAATCTATTAGGGCGAGACGGTGAGTTTGTAGACAACAATTGTTCAGTAATCTTATCCGAAACTATAAAGTCCCAACATTTTGCAATCCATTGGTTGATAGTAGGGATTTTAGGTTGATTCCATAGTTGGGCTAGTAACGATTTTGCTGCTGATAATAAAATGGATGTGAGTTCCTGTCGCTCTTTAGATGTTGTATAGTTCGAGTAATTACCCAAAAGGATGGTTTTTGGCAAAAAAGGTAAGTTATATCCTGTAATTTCCTGTATTACATCTTTAACTTTAGACCAATAACTGTTGACCAGTGGGCAATCCCACCAGCAATGTAAAAAAGTTCCCTTTTTACCACATCCCTTCCAACAGAGCGGAGAAGACTTGTATTTACAATGATATAACCTTTCCGGAGTTAGATACCACCTGGAATATATTTTATACGATTGTGTACGCATAGCTAAATTATTGGTCGTCATTTGGAAGGAGCTCCATAGTTTATTCCATGTTTTGTCTTCTATTGGATTTTGTAGTTCCTTTTCCCATTTTATTTGTATAGAGGTTTTGGTTAACCATAGTTTCTCATTCAAAGTAGAATAAATAACTGTTATTGCTCCTTTAGTATGATAACTAGATCTAGCTATTAACTTCTCAAAAGAGGTCAATGGTCTACTAAAATCAGCAGTTTTAGCTAAGGTGTTGTGCATATGCTGCAATTGACAATATTGTAGCCAGTTTAAATTAACTTTAAATTTATGTAAAAATTGCATCTGAGTATATAGCTTTCCCCGTGTCATAATATCTATTAATCTAAACATATTTTTGTCCCTTAGGCTTCTAAATTCACTTTGTGTTCTTCCAGGAGGGAACCATTTCTGTCCTAAGAAAGCTTTTACAGAGGAGTTTTCTGGGGTAAGTATTGCTCTATATTTGTCCCAAAATTTTAATGTAAAGGTAAGAAATCTATTCGTATGTTTGTTACAGTGTCTATCTGCTGGGATATTCCATATGGCTTCATGTATAACGTCATTTAGCAGACCATGCTCTTCTAGTTTTACCCATAGTTTCTCACAATAAGGGTCTGCATAATAAAGAATTGCTTTAAGTTGAGCTGCCTCATAGTATTTAATTAAGTTGGGCATGGCAAGTCCTCCTTTCGCTTTGGGTTTGTTTAATGCTAAAGCATTCAACCTAGCTTTTTTATTGTTCCATAAAAAATTAGAAATTTTTGAATTCCACTCTTTAAAGTTTTTAAGTGGTATTTCCACCGGTAGATTCTGAAATAAATATATGAATTTTGGTAAGAGGATGGCCTTAAATAAGTCAACTTTTTCCAGTAAAGAAAAATTCAATTTTCCCCATTCTTCTAATGTTTTAACTAGTGTTTCCGTTAAAGGTTTGTAATTACATTTAAATAATTCGTCTAGTTTCAATGGTATGTTTATACCCAGGTGTTTCCAGTGTGTAGAGACTATTTTAAAAGGATATTCTGATTTTATTTGTTGTAGTTCCTGTGGTGAAAGTACTAATGGGAATAGAATAGATTTAGAATGATTGATCAAAAAACCCGAAACTTTGCCAAATGTAGATATATGGGCTAAAAGTTTTTTAAGCGTTTTTTTGGGTTCAGTCAAATATAATACTATATCGTCTGCAAAAAGACTCATTTTACAGTGAGTTGATGAAATACAGACTCCTTTAATATCTGGGTCCTCTCTCAAGGCATAAGCTAACGGCTCTAAAGAGAGAGCAAATAACAGGGGAGATAGGGGGCATCCCTGACGAGTCCCTCTTTGCAAGTAGACTTCTGGTGAGTTTACTTGATTTACTGAGATTATTGAGTGTGGTTTTTTATACATAGCTTTAATAACTTGTGAAAATATAGGTCCAAATTCCATAGATTTCAAGAGATTTAGTAAAAAATTTGGTTCCACTCGGTCAAATGCTTTTTCAGCATCAACCGAGAGAATGATGGATTGTATTTTATTTTGTTGACAAGATTCTATAATATTTAATGTTTTACGGATATTGTCCGTAATTGTGCGACCAGGCATAAACCCTGCCTGATCCTTATGAATATAATTTAAAATTATAGAATTTAATCTATGAGCTAATATAGATGACAATATCTTGAAATCTGTATTAAGCAAGGAAATTGGCCTATATGACGCAGGATAAAGTGGATCTTTATCTGGTTTCTGGATTACTATAATTTTAGCTTCTGCCCAGGTGGGTGGAATAGTCCCCGTTTCTAATACATAGTTTAAAGTATTTAGTAAATGAGGGGATATTAGATCAAAAAAGTTTTTATAAAATTCAATGGGGTACCCATCCCGACCTGGGGATTTATTGTTTTTCAACTTTTTAAAAACATCTTTAATTTCTTGAATTGTAACTGGTTGATCTAAATAGTTTTTATGGTCTTGAGTCAATTTAGTTTTAAAATTAATAGCTCTTAAATAATTTGTGATGTCAATATCTGATGGATTTGTTGTCGTATATAATTTGGTATAGAAGTCTGCAAAGATAGAAGCTATTTTGTTTTGTGAGGTATGTATTTTATTATTTCCATCCTTAGCTGCAAATATTGTCGACGCTAGTTGTTTCTTCGTTACCCTATATTTTAACATTTTTATTGACTTAGGAGTTTTGGTAATAAATTTTTGTTTTACATATAACATTTGTTTTTGTATTTGTGAAGTCTCAAATAATTCTAATTTCTTCCTTTCCTGTTGTAATTTTTTATAAGTTTTTTTGCCTCCAAATTTTTTGTGTTTATTTTCTAAATTTGTGATATTGGTTAACAATTCATTTATAATTTTTTGTTTATTTTTCTTATAGGAAGATGCTATCGAAATCAAATTACCTCTCATGGTGGCTTTAAAGGCTTCCCAAATAGATAGCTGAGATGCCGGACACCCAGCGTTGAATTTAAAATATTCATCAATTTTGCCTCTTACTTCTTCTTTAATACTTTCATCTTGTAATAAAAACATATTTAATCTCCAACAAAAGTCTCTAGGTTCATTTTGTTGCGTATTAATTGTGCATGAAACCCAAGAGTGGTCTGAAATTATAGTTGGCCCGATTTCTGTGTCAATTATTTTAGGTATAATAGATTTGGAAGCTAATACGTAGTCTATGCATGAATATACAAGATGCCTTGGTGAGTAAAACGTATATTGATGGTCTCCAGGGTTAAGCATTCTCCATGTATCAACAAGATTAAAATCGTTGAAAATCGCCGTAAGTTCGGTTAGAGGCCATTGTTTTCTCTTATTAGCCATGGATATATGTGTTTTGTCTATATTGGGGTCTACAATATAATTCAAGTCTGCGCCTATAATTAGTTCCCCAACTTGGAAATTTGTCAATTTTTGTAATGTAGTTCTTATGAATTTAACTTGTTCTGTATTCGGGGCATATATACTAGCAATGGTGAAAGGATTCCCATATATATCTCCTTGAATGAAGATATATCTACCCTGGGGATCTATCTCAGTTTTTTTATGTTGAAAGGGTAGATTTTTAGAAATTAAGATAGCTGTCCCCCTTGCTTTGGAGGAGCCCATTGCCTGGAATTGTTGTGTGAACCATTTGGACCTAAACACTGGAAATTGTGCAGATTTTAAATGAGTTTCCTGTACACACAAAATTTGGATTTTTTGTTTCGTCCAGTAATTAGAAGCCCTTTTTGCCTTAATCTTGTCATTTAGTCCTCTAGCATTCCACGATGAAATTTTAAAATGTTGCATCAAACTAATATAATCTAACAACTACTACAACTGGTACAACACCCCCCACACGAGGGGTAGTGTCTAAGCTAGCTGAGCTAAATAAGGTCAGCTAGAAGGAGTGCTATAATATAGCTCTCCTGTTTTGGACACTTAAACTAACTTTGGGGGGCTGGATAGAAATAAAAAGTTGATAAACAACCCAGCTCACTCCCTTTCCCTGTATATAGTTAAAACATGAAAGGTAAAACATATATTTTTCCACAGTCTCCATAGTGAAATAATAATTAACTTTGCACAAAGCTTTTCCGGAATATCTACTAGTAATGAATATAACATACAAGATTATTATATTGCTTCCATAATATGAAGTACCTTATGTTTATAGAGCATGTTTTAAACGCTATTAATTTTCTAGACAATTGTTCCATTGTAAAGACATATATTGAAACTTTAAACAATATTTTTTTACTATTGATACAATTAACTTATTACAATTCTCAAATGAAATAGCTAATACATCCTTATTAGCCTTACTAAGCAATTACTTCATTGCCAAAGAAAGAAAAACCCAAAATCCAATTGGAGTTATTATAAAAATATACAATAAAACTCCAAAACAATGTATTTTTTTACTATTGATGCAATTAACTCATTGCTATTTTCATATAAAATAATTAATACATCCTTTATAACCTTACTAAGCAATTACTTCATTGCAAAAAGGAAAAAACAAACAAACCTCAATGTCAAATTAACCAAGTTAGTACAAATAACAGAAGCATTTTTCTTGGGTCCTTATAAAAAGACAACTTCACTATAACTTGTGCAACAGTTGTATTAACTTTACCATATTCCTTTATCTTTAAGAGACAAACCAGTACTTTCTAGGTGGCATTTGATACAGTCAATAATCGCTAGGTTAGGCTTCTTGCCACGTAAAGTATTTAGACTCTCAATCTCAGTCGTATTCCTGACAATAGAATATGCAATTAGTCATTCTTTCAAAAGGTCTTCTTCCTCTGCAGTAGTCAGTTTGATTCCTACCGTGGCCAACAGCGTTATTCCAGATGCACAGTTTGAAGCCTGGTGTAGCATGCCATTTTTATAAATCAAAATGTCCGATGTTGGAGACCAACGGAATCGGATCTTTGCTTCATGCAGTTTAGCGGTGATTTTCTTAAGAGTGCGCCGTTTGGCCAAGATTTCCGGGGCTAGGTCAATCAGCACAATAATTTTCTTTTCTCCAAAGGTTAATGATCCACTTTGTCTTGCGACTTTAAGAACCTTGTCTCTCAATCTTAAGTATATAAACTGTACCAAGATATCTCTGGGTTTGCCTTTTCGGGCCAGCGCTAGGGGACCAAGGCGTTGTGCTTTCGCAATTGCTGGGGCGACGCCATTTTCTAACTGTAAAATTTTTGCAAGCCATATAGCCATAAATTGAGCTAGATCTTGAGATTCTTCAGATCCCTCTTCAAAGCCCCGAAATTTTAAATTATACTGTCTCCATTTGTTTTCTAGCGATGTTATTCTATTTTGCATTGTGTTATCCGCTGCCTGCAAGGATCGTACCTCGTCTTGCATAGCAAGCGCCATCTCCGTCGCATTTTCCGCAGTTTTGGAGACTTCAGAGATCTCTTTTGCCATATCTTGTATGGAGGTTTGTAAGGGTTGAAGCAACTTAGATACTACAGTAGTCATAGAGTCTATAATATCATCTTTTAAAGTTGCTAAGTCTTTTCGGGACAGGGGGTCAGCCGAATCGTTTAATGGTGCCTCGGGCGCCATTTTAGTAGAACTTGGAGAGGGCGGTAGGAAAAGCTCTTCTGGAGCTATAGTCGTGAAGAAAGTACGTACCGACTCCGTTTCACCTCTCCGGTTTCGAGCTGGTGTTCCGACAACGTTTTTTAAGTTTTTCTTCAGCATGGAGACTTTGAATCGCGTTTTAAAGTAGATATTAAGGGAGCAGGGATGGGAGCTCAAGATTCAGACGTGCGCCATGCACCGTTGGCTCCGCCCACCAAGGACTGTTGTTTTTAAAACTTTTATTTCATATGATTTTCTTCTGTGCTGTTCAGCTGATAGCTTCATTTCTGGTACTCTTCTGTTTCTATGGCATACCAAAACTTGGTAATATGTCAAGGTGGGGGACTAGCTTGCTATATTTGTCGTTACTCACAAGTAGTTCTCATTAAGGAAGAGGCTGGTGATCCCTGAGCTGGAAGAATTTTGACTATGATGAAGGTTGCTCTTAATAAAACATAGAAGTTTGCTTTTGGAGAGGGGCTTATTGAAAAGCAGTGGAGGAGAAGTGTTGCAGTCTTGCAGGACAAACTCACAGCCATTCGCATGCATAGGGTGCTATACATACTGGATGGTGACAAAGACCAAGAACTATCTGAAGACTCAGATTGGTGGGGGAGGGGATCTCAGTAGCTCTTACATTGAATGTAACATCTGACTCCCCTTGTTTTGTTGGTTGACATGAAATGAAAGCTATTTGAATGGAGCCCACATAACTGGAAAACACAGTTCTGACAAGCTCTTTCCTTGAAAGGGCAGTTCTTGAAAGAGCTCTCTCAGCCCCACCTACCTCACAAGGTGTCTGTTGTGGGGAGGGGAAGGGAAAAGAGTTTGTAAGCTGCTCTGAGACTTTGAGTGAAGGGTGGGGTATAAATCCAATCTCCTTCTCCTTTTCCCCTCCTCCTCCTCCTCCTCCTCCTCTGCCTTCTTGAAATCTTGGTGCACCACCCCCCATTTATTGTTCAGAAACATGTAAAACTGCTAAAGTCACTGTTTGCCGTCTGCTGTGCAATTGTCAGACATAGGAATTTAACATTGTCTGGGCCAGTGTTCTCTGCCACTTGACATTTTAATTTCATTTTTTAACTGTTTTAGGCATGCATGAGTGCAGCAGAGGCAAATATGAAGAGAGTTGGAGAATATATGTTTTCTCTAAGCATTGGAGTGTAGTGTGCACTCCCTGGTTTGTGTGTGAGTGGATTTGACAGGTTAATATGGAATATGAGGGAAACAACAGGAAGCCTCGGATTTAAGGAGAACACCCACAAGACATTGTGCTCTTAGTGAGCATCCATGGTATTCCTAGGGCTGGTGGTCAGGGGATCCAGGAGACCCGAGTTTTAGTCCGCATTCTTCCAGAAAAGCTAAGTAGGTAATCAAAAACAAAAAAGTGTGTCTATAAATCAGAAGGGGGGGGGCTTCAATAGGTGTCTATGAAAAAGTAATTATACATTTACAAAGGAAGTAGGTGTTTTTATAAAGATTCCAAAACTTTTTAAGAAAACATTTTTAACGTAAATGTAAACAGAGTAAGACTCAATGTAAGCACTTAGATAAGCACTGTAAATGTTATCCATACTTCATGGTCCCTCCGGATAGGCCCAAGCATAGACTTTGAAAAGACTGTAGGTTCCAGCGATTCCCTTCATATGATGGCTAGCTGCAGGATATCTCATTCCGCCAAAGTTTTCTTCAAAAGTAGAATCCGATAGTCATTCAATAAGGAAAAAAACACAATCTCTCAATCTGGCATGTAGCTCCAATAATTTTATAAAAACTCAAGCTAAGTGGGGACCCTTGAGCCAGTCCAGACACATTCTTTCAGCCTAACCTACCACATGGTTGTTGTGAGGATAAAATGGGGGGGAAAAGAACAATGCTGTAAGCTTTTTTGGCCTCCACTGGCGAGAAAAGCAGGATATAAAGTTGATAAGCCATTGTTCTATTTTTTTGGGAAAAAATAGCCCGAGTAGTTTGCCCAGTCTGAATTTGATCCATAATTGGTCAAAAGTATAACATTTAGGGATGCATAAATGTTCCCTATTTTGTTTATTTTTATATTCACTATGAATATCAGTTGATTCAGTTGTCTACTTCTCATTATTAGTTTTGTAGATATATTTGTATTATGTGTGCATGTTTCTGTTTTATATGCAATAAATATGGTCTTTGTATGGACAGTGTATGTATTTAGAAATACATACATAAGTATGTATGTGTGTTTCTGAACAAAAACATTAAAGGCTTGGATAAGAACAACTATGCCCACTGGGTCCATGTGCTGAAAGAAGCTTGGTGCTGAGGTTTCCCCAAAAGCTTCCCTCCTTGAGGAGTCTTCAAAGCAGGGGTGTCAAACGTGTGGCCTGTGGGCCAGATCAGGCCCATGCAGGGCTGCAAATCCAGCCCAAGAGCAGCAGACTCTGTGCTGCTTCCTGCTTCCTGTATCTATCATTGCAGCTCCTTCTGGCCATTTTCTCCTAGTTCCTGCTTCATAGAAGAAAAATAAAGCCTTCCCTCAATTGGCTGAGGGCTCTTCCCCCCTCCCCCTCCTCCTCTGGGGAGGGAGGGGGAGGGAAAGATAGAGAAAGAGCCAGAGAGAGGTAAGAAAATGGCATCTCATTGGATCTAAGAAGACCAGCAATGTTTTATTCCAGGTAGAAGCACACTTTTTCTTCAGAGGGAGGGAGCCAGAAAAAGAGAAAGAGTCATTTGTTCAAGACCCCAAACATTTTTATTCCAGGTATGGGGGAGGGAGTCCTTGGTTTATGACCCCAAATGCTTTTATTCCTGATATGGGGTGAGTCCTTTGTTTAAGACCCCAAAATGTTGTTTAAGACCCCAAAACATTTTTATTACAGGTATGAGGGGGAGAGTCTTTTGTTTAAGACCCCAAAACATTTTATTCCAGGTATGAGAGAGAGAGACCTTCCCATGGAACTTGGAGAGATCTCCCTTTCCATTTCTAGCAGGGGGGGACCTAACAGCATGGCTTGCATTCCTTATTAGTGAAAGGGAGCAAGAGTACAGAAGCACCTTAATGACTAACAAAATTTATGGCAGGGAATGAGTTTTCATGAATCACTGCTCACTTCTTCAGATACAGCTGGAATGTGAGTCCATCTGTCCTTATATCTTGGAGAGTGAAGTGATTTCAGATGTCAAAAGACAATAGCAGGCATTGGTAGAGAGAGAAGAAACCTAGGTCTCAATTCAGTCCAGGAGTTTACGTTGTCTTGAGTTTTGTGATCGGTTGCAATTCAGCAGTCTCTTTTTCTAATCTCCCTTTGAAATTCCTTTGTAAGAGAATTGCTAGTTTTAGGTTAGCAACTGTATGCCCCGGAAGGTTAAAATGTCCCCCCCACTGGTTTTTGAATGTTGTGGTTTCTAATAGTGGTAGAAAGAGTAAGAGTCCAGGAGCACCTTTAAAGATTAATAAAATTGTGGTAGGGTATGTGCTTTTGTAAGTCACTGCTCACTTCTTCAGACTTATTTCCATTTATTCTTTGCATCCTCTGAACTGAATTCTCCTGTACCAAATTGAGACCTAGGTTTCCTGTCTCATTACCAATGCTGATATCTTCATGCCTCTGTATATCACAATAATGCTGATATCTCCACCCCTCTGCATATCACACCTAATCCAATCATGCCTGCTATTGCCATTCATCTTTATAAAGTTTATATCTTCGGTGCTTGTGTTACATTTTATGGCACACATGGCCCGGCCCTTCATTAAAAAATCATTGAGCATTTGTAACAAATGAGTTTGACACCTCTGGTTTAAAGGAATCTCATCATATGGTATGCATGTGTGTCTGCTCAAGGCCATAGGTCTGCCTCAAGTAGCTGCTTGAATCCTAGCCTACTGGTGTGGAAGTAAAAACATTAGGGCTCTTTACATAGCCTTGGAAAACATCAGGAGATTTGGGGACAGTGCCTGGGGAGGGTGTAGGTTGGGGAGAATGTGATGTCACTTCTGGGTGATGTTTATTCTATTTTATTTTATTAGATTTATATACCGCCCTCCCCAGATGGGCTCAGGGCAGTGTCCATAGGGCTGCCAAGTTCCCCCTGGGGGGCGGATAATCCCCCGCTTTGGAGACCCGATTTCCACCACCGCGGAATCGGGCCCCAGGGGAACCCCACCCCTGCGTGCACATCAGTCAGATGTGACGTGATGACGCCGGGCACACTGGGGGTGGGGCCACAGCCATCTGAGGGGGAAACGTCGTCCGGGAGCCCCCCACTGCGAGGAGAAATGGACTGGGCAACCCTAGGTGTCCAACAGTTAAATAATACAGTTAGAACAATATTAAAATAGCAATTTACACATAAAATACCTTAAATACCACATAACTATAGCAGTAGTCAGATGACCAATCAAAATCCGGCCACTGGTGGACAATTGGCCAGAAAAAGCTGGACAGAGAAGCTAGGGCCAGAGAAGCTGGGGATGGGGGAGAGGGACATCTGCTGTCTCAACCAAATGCCCGACAGAAAAGCTCCATCTTGCAGGCCCTGCGGAACTGCAATAAGTCCTGCAGAGCCCTGACCTCACATGGGAGCTCATTCCACCAGGCAGGGGCCAGGGGTGAAAAAGCCCTGGCCCTGGTCGAGGCTAGTCAGACATCCCTGGGGCCAGGAACTACTAACAGATGTTGATTTGTGGACCTCAGTGCCCTCTGGGGCTCATATGGGGAGAGGCAGTCTTGTAGGTATGCTGGCCCCTGGCCGTATAAGACTTTAAAGGTAAGCACCAGCACCTTGAAGCAGATCTGGAATTCAATAGGCAGCCAGTACAATTTGTGCAGCATTGGGTGGATATGAGTCTGCACAGGCTTCTCTGTCAATACCCTCGCTGCTGCATTCTGCACTAGCCGCAACTTCTGGAGCAGAGTCAAGGGCAGTCCCATGTAGAGAGAGTTACAATAATCCAGTCTGGAAGTGACCATTGCATGGGTCACTGTGGCTAAGTCTTGGGGAGTAAGATACGGGGCTAACTGTCTGATCTGCCTCAGATAGAAAAAGGCAGACCTGGCAGTGGTGGTGACCTGGGCCTCCATAGAAAGGGAAGTATCCAGGAAAACCCTGAGGCTCTTCATACTCGATGTAGGCACTAGTGGAGCCCCATCAACGGTTGGAAGCCTGATCCCCTGACCCAATCCCCCAATGTTCTTGGTCTTTATCATAGAGACAAAAACCAATGCAGGCTGCCTCTCTGTCCAAATGTATTAGAGCAGATTTATGGAAATGAAAGAAGTGAACAAGCTGATAAGGATTGTTTGAGGTTGGAAGGCAGTGTTTATTCAGAAGCTGGACATTTGCTAAACTATCAGTTGTTAATCACTTACACACTTAGACAGGCCATTTGACTGGTATACAAATTCTATTTTCAAAAGCATGTGTTTGCAACTTGGGATAGTGTAGAAAATGAATCGTTTCACTGGAAGAGAACCCTAGCAAATCAGAGTGGCCCACATCAGGCAGAGAAAGGAGTTACAGAAAGGGAGTGCGGTAGGCTTGCCAACTCCATGTGGAACCTGAAGATTTTCCATATTTACAACTGATCTCCAGATTACATAGATCAGTTCCCCTGGAGGAAGTGGCTGCTTTGGAGGGTAGATTCCATCTGTGGCATTGTACCCCAGTAAGGTCCCTCCCCTCCACAAACTCTACCTTCCCCAGGCTCTACCCCCAAATCCCAAGGAATTTCTCAGCCTGGACTTCACAACCCTAATTGTGTGGTCATTTGGGAGTATGATGGGAGGAGTAAAGAAAAGGCAGAGAGTTATTCCTGGAGCAAGGGTAGAAAAAGAGGAGTACTACAGATGAGTAGAGAGGAGTACAGGCAGACAGATGAGTTGGAACAGACTGAAGTCCAAACAAAACATGGAGTGTGTGTGTTTGTGTGTGTGTGTGTGTGTGTGTGAAAGAGAGAGAGAGAGAGAGAGAGAGAGAGAGAGAGAGAGAGAGAGAGAGAGAGAGAGAGCACAGTGTTATGTACTGACAGCATAACATGAATCGCCTAATCCACCTCCCATGTTGAGCTTCGAGCCAGCCTGGGCTCCGACTGTAATCAAAAGCTATTGGTCGCATCGGAACAGCGACCAATCACAAAGAGACGATTCACTGAGCGGGAAGGTCTCTGATTTGTCTTTATCCTTACAATCTGATTGGTTGTTATGTATATAGTAGGCATGGCTATATTAGCCTGGCATGTTTAAAAGGAGCCCGGCTCCAATGTTTTACTGTTCTGGTTTCTGAATGCATTTGAGTGCTTGTTCGTATTTCTATTAAAGCTTAATCACTTGCTGAAATCACTCTACGAGTCCTTTGTTAGCGCGATCTAACACACAGGGTAGTAAGCGGAACCACAAAATGTCTGCCACGGGAAACAGAGCCAACCACAAATGTCAGGGAGTGTGGTTATATATATATTTAATAGAACCTCATCAGCATTTCTGGCAGATGTTCTGTTTAACAGGACATCCTTTAATCTGCACAGCCAATCAGAAGCCCCACTGGGCAAGAGCCCCACCTAACTCCACCCACTTTCTAAAAGCCCTTGACGGGCACAAGGAAAGATGTTGACATGCACTATGGCACCCATGGGCACCATATTGAGGACTCCTGGACTTGAGTAACTGGAAAAGCCTGCCCAGCTATGATCAGGCAATGCCTAGTTTGTCAAAAACCTTAAAAAAAAGGAATTGTCAGAAATAGACTGAGACCAATTGAGATTCTTTGTTTGGAGTTTGTTAGTCCTCTTACCTAATGCCTACTGCAGTAACATAATGAATCCTTTCAGTGAGAAGCATCTACCATCTAGGCAAATGCAGAACTGTTTGGTATAATTATGCTTGAACACCTCTCAGTTTGGTTTACAAACAGGGAGTCGATCATTTGGTGAGATGTTTGAATATTTTTGAGCAAATTTGGACATTACTAAATGCTACTATTTTAAAGTAATATTAAAATGCTGTGATGGCCCGATCCTGATTAGGCTTGCAGCATGGCAGGCTGAGATGCTCTTGTTCCCCCCACCCTTGGGCTTTATCCATTGCACCTCCTTGTGACTGTTTTGTCACTCGAAAAGGCACAGGGTAGGAAAACGGGGGCATTCCTCCATTGGCCCAGTCTGGATTAGGCCCTTCTGGCATATTTAAGTAACTTTAAGATGGTGGTGGTATCCCTATGCTAGATCTTTTCCCCTCTCAGTGGGTTAGTAGATCAACAAACTCACATTGAGTTCTCTAAGAACTCGCAGGTGTATGCTGTCAGGACCTGAAGACTTGCTGGTTTTTTATTTCCTCAACAGGTCTAGAACTTCTCTCTCATCACTTCAATTTTACTCAGTTCTTCAGCCTCACTTCTGAAAGACAGTGGCTGTGGCATGGGTACATGCACCACGTTCCCCACAGTGAACACAAAATTAAAAATAATAATAATTGAGCTTCTCTACTGTCCCCCCATCTTCCTTTAGTAATCCCTTTAGTTCTTGGTCATCCAAAGGCCCCACTGCTTCTCTGGCTGCTGTCCTGCTCCAGATATATTTAAAGAAACGTTTATTGTGTGTTTTGATGCTTTTGCCAGTTTGGTGTAGTGGTTAAGTGCGTGGACTCTAATCTGGGATAACCGGGTTTGATTCTCCACTCCTCCACTTGCACCTGCTGGATGACTGTAGTTCTGATAAGAGCTGTTCTTGGAAAAAAGAGCAGTTTCTGTCAGAGCTCTCTCAGCCCCACCTACATTACAGGGTGTCTGTTGTTGGGAAGGGAAGGGAAAGGAGTTTGTAAGCCACTCTGAGACACCTTTGGGTAGTGAAGGGCAGGGTATAAATCCAATCTCTTCTTCTTCTACTACTACTAACCTGCTCCTCGAATTCTCTTTTTGCATGCCTAATTATTAATTTATATCTCTTTTGCCAGAGCCTGTGTTCCCTTCTGTATAATTCATTGGGGCAGACCTTCCACTTTTTAAAAGAAGCTGTTTTGCTTGCTTTAAAAAAAGGGGGGAATAATTTTTACAAACAGAAAAATATATACAATACATTGCTACGATTATACATGTAACATAGATGATTGTCTTACATGAACATAGACATAAGTATAGGCATGAACATATACAATCATTTATGGCCATCTACTTTATCTGCTATATCTAATTCCTCCATAAACTACAATAATACACCATTCTATTTATTACAATTGTCAATCAGAACGTACTTGGTTACATAAGATTTTAGTCCCTTGAGACATGACTGTGTAATTAATAAGGTATACAGCAAAATATGTGAAAATGTAGTCCCAGCCAAATGCCTATAGTGAAATATGACCCATCAAGGTTTCCAGATGCAAAAAGACATCCACTGTAAATCAAGAATGAGCTTCACAAAACTTGCTAAACTTGAACTCTTGCCAGACTTGAACTAACACAGATCCTAGGTAATCTTGATGTTTTGTTCCTTCTTCAGTTACAATTTTCACATCTCCCTTTAACAATTTCTCTATTGGTGCTTATCCATCTACACAAAGCATCAAATACCTCCAAAGAGTAACCAAGCTTCATAAACCCATGATGAAAAATGCCAAGCAAGGAGAGCTTGGCATTTTCCCTCATGGTTTATGAAGCTTTAAATGCTTAACATCTAGTTATATATTGGTTCTTTTAAATTTTACTGATGTCCCTTTAAATTTCCAACAGCTGACACATATTACTGTGGCTAAAGAATAAATATACTAGCCTTCTAGAGATAAATTAGGAGAGACTTTTACCAACAAGAGGAATATTGCAACTTTCATCAATCAAAATTCTGGATTGGTTTCTCGTTTATATTTCATTGTTTAAGACTTTGAAAAAGGTGGGGTGTACATGCACTTGTGAAGGTTGATATAATTCTAGTTTTTTTTACTACTATGTGATTTTCTGAAGAAAGATGTATTTCTTTTGTATACTGCTAATGAAGCCCTCAAAACTGGAAGACATTGTGAAAAAAATATTGGATATGGATACACGAAAATATTACAAAAAGTGCTTGACACAAATGTACTGTTTATACCAGAATTGTTGGACTGAATATTATACCGCCAAATTTTAACTTACATGATGTACATATAATAGTTCATGTTACTACAGCTAGAATATTATATGCAAAGTATTGGAAAAAAGAAGAGACACCTACAAAGAGAGAATTAATTTTTAAACTTTTGGATGCAGCAGAAATAGACAAATTAACCTTATAATTGCATGAAAAAACCAGAAAGTGACTTTGAAAGAAAATGAGCGAGATTTTATAAATGGTTACAAGTTTACTTAGGAGGACTTAAGCTATAAATTATAACTTGTACAGATGGCTCAAAAGAATCTGATTCTACTGATATATGTGAACGAAATTGTTATAAGAGTATAGACTCTGTTTTTCGGTAATTTCTATCCTGTTCTGACTCTTATTTCTTTCTTTTTAATCTTTCTCTATGAAACTAATACAATTTCTTTATTTAAAAAAACTGGAAGTCACATCTTACTTTCAGGAGTCTTTTCAAGATTATTATATTTAATTACATTAAGTGGGATAGAAAATGTGAATGATTGCTGAACTGTCTTTATCATGAAGTTATGACCGTGTCTTGAACTACTCTATTGTATTTCAATTACATTGCTACATTGAATTACTATGGTACAAAAATAATTCTTATAAGTCTTTATTGTATATTGTAATAAGTTTTGATAAGAGTGATAGTAAAAATAATGTTTAGCATCTAAATAGATCACAGTTGTTGTTTTTGTATGTTTAACTATATATGACTGAGAGTCCCATTTCTAGCAGGAGGATTTTCATCCTCTCCTTCTAGATTAGGTAGCTATGTAGAGCCTATTCAGAGAGCCTATCTTCTAGGTAGCTGTGTAGAACATTGCAGGAAACTGCCATTTTCTGTTTCTTTTTCTTTGCCTAGTTTACTATGCAACTTTTATTTCACAGCTTGAATGTGTGCTGGGCCCATAACCCTGTTGGCAGAATTTTAAATATGTAAAAGGAGTGGAGCTCAATCTGCTGAAAGAATAAACAAGTTTTATTTAGAAAAGAAACAACTGTGCAGAGGAGAGGAGAGAAAGCAGTTCTATCTAATCAGCTAAATGTGTAATGAACAACTATGGAGGAATTGGGCTCAAAAAGAGGAAGTCTCCAATGAACCAATCAGGAGACAGGAAGGGATCATTTGAAAATACTAGGACTATGCTAGCTACTTAGCCCCTCCAATGCCCCCTGTAGGATATTCTTATTGTTCTTGCTTCGTGTACACAGCAGATCTTGTATATTCTAACACAAAGATGATTTCAGGTCCTGGAAAGGTAAGCTCACTTGTAAAGACTCATCTGTGAAACCTCCAGCAGGGATGCTTCCAAAATTCTCATCCAAATCTTTTCATGGATGTTGGAGTTCCAAATAACTAGTCCTTGTTTCCAAATTACTACTTTGTATCTATTGTTTTGTTTTTATTGTTTCCAGACTTTGAACTGTGTTATACATGAACTGCTTGCCAGGCATGCAAGAATTTCAACACAAAAAGGCAAACTAAGGGCCAGACTAGATGTTACATTTTTTTGGTGAGTTGTGTCTGTGTTTTCCTTTCCCAACTCATATCCTCTGCAATCAA
>NW_015172066.1:82905-104037 GCF_001447785.1 Gekko japonicus | reverse complement strand
TTGGAATTGCATTGTGAGTGGAGGAAGGGCTCCCGCCTCCCCCACATTCATTATTTTGAGAAGCAGAAACACCCCCTAGCAGGGTGCTATTTACAGAACATCAGAGCAGCATGTGGAGTAGCCTATGTGCTGGTCCAAAGTTATGTAAATGATGTCCTGCCCAGTCATTTCTCAGCTTTTCAAAATTCACTGTGTGACTGCAAGAAACATGATTTGGATCAGGGACACACAGGCACAACTCAACACCACCACCCCAAATAACATCTTATTAGCCCCTAATCTTTATTGAACTTTCTTGATTACATGTAAGTCAAACTCCTTTTTAGACAACCTCTAAGTTTTTGATTAAATTTGTCTCAAATACCATGTGGAGTATCCTTATAGCTTCTTGTGCTAGACAACAAAGTTGACTAATATGATGCAATCCTGAACAGTTACACTGTTCTAAGCCATTGAACTTAGAGGGGTGTTGTTAGAGGGGTGTAACACTGCTTATGATAGCACTGTAAATCTTTTCAAGTACTAGAGAAGAGGCAGAATCCCTATGGTTCATGGTTAGCTCATTAAAATGGTCTGCTTGTCAAGCATGGGATCATCTGCACTTCTTTGCAATAAATTGTCTTCTTTTTAGCATTTGAGCAGATAGAGATATTTTAAACTATCTGTGTTGGATAACATGCATTGTTGCTTTTTCTGTCTGTTTAGTCAGTGACTCTGCTTAGGAAATTACTGCAAGAACTGATTGCAATGTTAGCTTTCTTCATGGGTAGAGAGATGCTAAAGGCGCATATTTATTATTTATTTATTTATTTATTGTATTACATTTATACTCTGCCCTCCCCGCGAACGGGCTCAGAGCAGCTCACATAAGGCACCAAGTGCGTTCAGTATACAAAATTACATAATACAAAATTAAAACAGATTAAAATCAATTCTACGAATGCACATATAAACTCCTAACATCTTGCGTAGCAGGAGGGGAAGGCTGGGGTGGTGAAAGGTGTTACCCAACCTCTCCAGTGATCTCTCTCTATAAAGGCGCGGTGGTGTAAGTGGCTGTGGCGGTTCCTACTCATAAGCCTGGCGGAAGAGCTCCGTCTTGCAGGCCCTGCGGAACCACACAAGGTCCCGCAGGGCCCTGATCTCCTCCGGGAGCTCATTCCACCAAGTAGGAGCCACCACTGAAAAAGACCTGGCCCTTGTTGCCACAAGCTTGGCCTCCTTAGGGCCCGGGGTCACCAGTATAGACACATATAAGCAGTAAGTCTCAACTGAAAATCACAAGTGGATCCCCCCCCCCTTTGACTATTAACAATTGGGGGTAGCTGTGAGATAGCAGTCTGATCATACAAACAGACATAACTAAATTCATTTGGATGCATCTGAACAGTTTTTATGAGTGATAAATTCCTTGACCATGACCAGTCAGCAGCTTGCAAGCTGAAACAGGTAATGAAGCATATCTTCTGTATGCTGAAATTTTACATTATTTCATTAATACTTATCTTTCCCCATTTATGTGGTATTGATGCAGACATGAGGGGGGAAAGCCAGACTAATACAATTGAGCATGTGTTTGGATCAAGATTATTTTGTGTGATGTTTTACATGGGCACATCAGTAAAATATCACACAAAAGGAAACTTGATTCAAGCATACATCAAGGCTGCAATCTGCTATGTTTTATCAGTGCACATACATGAATTGGTAAAATCAAGCAGAGAGGAAGAATCAATCACTGCAGTAAACTATTTATGACCCAATTCCAGAATTAACCTTAGAAATCTTCCTAGTAAAATGTAGTTAAGGAGATATGGAATATGGGAAATAGAAATTCTGGAATAATAGAAGAAAATAATGCCATATATGCTCTCATTCCAAAGTGGTAGCCTATAAGGACATTCTATAAAACCAAATGCTTCTGCAGGAGCTAAGTGTTAAAAATGTTTCCATCCACATAAGTCAAAAGATCTTTAGGGAAGTGGAGATAATTTCTGTAAGCTATCATATGTTAATATAAAATCCAGGTTATACCCATCATCTTGCCATTAAATGCATTTAGACCTCTATCAAAAGTCAAAGTACTGAACTGTAATAATATTTTTTGTGGTCTTAATAAAGTTTGGAATTACTTCTGTGCCTATTGAGGCTGCCTAACTTTATTATTAATTCGCTTTATATTTTCCACCAAGACATTCAGAAATGTCATTCATAAATAAAAAAGAGAAATCTATAAAAAGAAACATGTAAATTAAATATACGAATGTGCCCAGCCTGACATTATAATAATCCATTTAATCATTTATGCTTTGGCAATAAGGAAATGTATAAATAGCCTGGAATACAAGTACTACAAGATGCCAAGAATTGGGGGTGAGATACTGACGTCATAAGGTGCATTGGTTTTATTCTTGCTGCCAGCTTTGAGGAGAAGGGGGAAATAACAGGTTCAAACTAAAGTGTGAACACTCATTGTAAAAGCATAACTAATTAATTCACAGGATTGGATCTCTCTCACACACACATACACACAAACATAGAGGCCCTGACCTGGATAGCCCAGGCAAGCCTGATCTCATCAGATCTTGGAAGCTAAGCAGGGCTGACCCTGGCAAGTACTTGGAAGGATGGCCTCCAAGGGATACCAGAGGTGGGATGCAGAGGCAGACACAGCAAGCCACCTCTCTGAAAAACGTCCAAGGACCCAGTAGGGATTGCCATAAGTCAACCACAACTTCCAGGCAAGCGCATGCGCGCGCACGCACACGCACATGCACACACACAACATGGAAAAGGAGCTGGTGGGACCAATTTTTCCTTGCCTTTCTACAACAGCAGCTTCTTCCTATAAAGGTTTGGGGAACCCTTATGATCAAATGCTGCCGAGTTCAAAGGGTTACATTGTGGAGGGGAAACCGTGAGACTGTGTCTCTTCTTCTTCTCTGTTCCAGGACGGTTCTACACATGCCAAGGGTGACAGCAGATCTCACCTGAAGTAAAATTCTAAGTAAACTAGGATTGCCAACTCCAGACTGGGAAATACCTGGAGATTTAGGAGGTGGAGCCTGGAGTGGGTGGAGTTTGGAGAGGGGAGGGCATCAGCATAGTACAATTCTATGGCTGCGGTCACACGCAACATTAGCCACGCAAGAGATACGGAAGACAAGCGGAGTAGCAGATCTCACCTGAAGTAAAATTCTAAGTAAACTAGGATTGCCAACTCCAGACTGGGAAATACCTGGAGATTTAGGAGGTGGAGCCTGGAGTGGGTGGAGTTTGGAGAGGGGAGGGCATCAGCATAGTACAATTCTATATAGTCTATCCTCCAAAGCAGCCATTTTCTATGGGGGAACTGATCTGTCTAGTAGGCCCTGCCTGGAGTTTGGCAGCAGTAAAGCAAAGTCCTCTTCAGGAGAAATAGCCAATGAGATTTTGAGGGTGACCAAAAAGGGAATGCAGTTACATAAGTTTCTCAGCACATATCCCTGGCGCCAGAAATATTTACATTTAGGATGCTACTCTGGAGGTTGATGAAGGCAGACAGGTTGCAAGGAGCCCTGAGACTTGCGACTTCCAGGGTTTCTGGTGCCCTAGTGAGTACCTAGATCCTATCTAATACTACATGTCTCAAAATTCTTGGCTGACTTGCACATACCCACAAGCTCCATTTACCATTTGCTATCAATTGTTATTTAACACATTTTTTGTCATACTGCAAAGGGCTCAGGGTGGTGTCTATCATTCTCCCTTCTTCCATATTATCATCCCAACACCCCCATGGGATAGGCTGAGCCAATGAGTGGCCCAAGGTCACCTAGAAAGCTTAAGGGCAAAACAATTGTTTGAACCAGGAAGTCCCAGTCCTTAACTGGACAATTCTTTCCAAGTAACTGTGATTAGAATGAGTTTTCCTGTCTTCCAAAGTTTTATGTCGGCTGAGCATGTAGATAAAAAGTTCAGTCATAAATGAATGAAAACCTTACAAAGAATTAACTTAGAAAATAAAAGAGACAAGTAATGCGAGGAAAAAATCAAGCAGCCATATTTTATCCAAGTGTGATAATGAACTTGCTGGATTAATGTTGCCTAATCCATGTAACTGTTGATTTGGCTATAATGTGTATTGCATTTTATAATTAATGTTGTTATATATTATCACTCCCCCCTCCACTATTTCAAATAATTTTAATAGCTCACAAAAGAAAGTAAAACTCAATGCACATGAATTAGAATCTTTCTGTTTCTCAAAAATGAAGCAGTAGATGGCACCCCAAAGCATTAATGTCTCATATTTCTATTGAGTCTTCTCTACAGCTTACAGTGACTGTTCTAAAATACTGGTAACAATTCAATGAGGAGGCTAAACACTGTAGTGTTTAAGGAATGTTCCTGCATTGGTAGCAGAAAGTAATATTCAACAGTAATTGTATCTTACTTTTTAGTTGATGATACAAGAAGCAAGAATCCAGCAAATCCCATGGAAAACTGCATATTTGATACTGCATAAGATGATCTCAAAGACTTACAAACTTGTGAATATTATTGCTGAGTATTCCAAAAAATCTGCCAAACCACAAGTTGTAGTGCAAATAAGTCAATTGCTCAGGCATTGTGTAACAATCAATCAAATCTGCATTCAACTGAGATGAAAATATTTGTGCTTTTAGAAATTCATTTATGGTGCAGTCTTAAATAGAGTTATACCCTTCTAAGGGGCAAACTAGACAGTACCATGTTTACAGTTTCATCTGCCACCATTTTAGAGGTGAACTTGGGCATTTAAAAATGCTGCGAGGGCCACAGCACGACAGGACCAGGCAATCCTGCTCTCCCTCCCACTGCTTTTCAAGTGCTGAAATACCCATGGGGGACTGTTTTGGCACTTGAAAAGGTGCACGAGGATCAAAAGATAACCTGGTCCCACCATGCTGAGGGGTCCAGGCCCTTACAGAACTTTTAATGGCCCAATTTCATCTCTAAATGGTGGTGCCACCCACAAATCTGAACTGTTGGTGTCCTAATGTCAAGTCTAGTCTTAAATCAATTGACTTCTTCTCAGTTTGACTAAGCTAGGGTTGCCAGGTCCTCCCTGGCCACTGGCAGTGGGAGGGTTGCCAGCTCCAAGTTGGCACCATTATATGTATATTACATAAAAATGATGTACTTTATAGTTATATTTTGTGTATTAAAACCATATAACATAAATATGTGCCCGAGTATGAGTGAGACAACATTATTGTGCCTACTCTGTCGCAGTGACAATGGCAAGTGAGCTCATTTCCTTGCCACCACTGTGTCTGTGCAATGCGTTCAGTGGAACTTTTCTGGGTTTTGAGGGGCCTTTTTTGTCTCCTGAGGAAGTAGACCCCTAAAAACAATACAGGGCTGCTGTGAAACTTTTGCTGTGTACTTTTTAAATAAAATTGCTCACATCTGTCATGACTTAGATTCCACAGTTTGTGCAATTCATAGTTGCCTTTCTGCCCCTTTCCCTTCCATCTCTTGGTAATGAGTGAATGTTTCCTGTTATATTTATTTATATATTAGCTTATGTTTGTGTCAATGGTTTTATTCCCCCCCCTTTCCCTGTTGGTTTTGGTAGATGTGTTTGTATTGTTAATGACAGTGGTTTGGATAACAACCACCTCTATTTCTCCTTCACAGTTGAGTCACCCTGGGTCAGGTGGGTCTGTGGAGGTGCTTGGAGAAGGCAATGGGATAGAAAAAGCTGAGGTGATGTTGGTCAATGGAGAAGCTGCTCAAGGACTATGGAGTCAGAATGTTCTGGAGGGGGTTGTATTATTTCTGAAGGACCAGGTTTGTTGGGGAGACAGCTGGATCCTAGCCTATGGTTGGAAACCAAATATTCCACCATGTCATACAATAGCATGTCCTCAAAAACCATGATCACGTTATGATTACAAACAACTAAAAGAAAGAGCAGAAACCCAACCCAAAAATGGAATTGGATACCTAAAAGGTTGAGGTTACAAGCATACATAAAAAGATTAAACAAAATATATATGTAATATTACAGCACACTTAAATAGTTCATTAAAAACAAAATAGGCCATATAGGTCACACTTTGCAGTATGTTACATACAATGCAGAATACTTCTAGTAGCACTGTTCGGAGCCAATAAACCAATAAAATTATTGGTCTGATTTTATTGGATTATTGGTTCCAAATGGTGCTGCTAAGAGTAATCCGCATTGTATGTAATGTGTATTGCTAAGTGTACTGCTACTGTGCACTGCTAAATGTTTGGAAATCCCTGTGAAAAAGCTGCAGAGAGCAGAAAGCAGTGTTTAAATGGGTCTGAGCCATTTAAATCAAACAGCTGGGCCACAGTCCTCACCACTCAGCTGTTTGGAAACCCCTGCTTTCTGCTCCCCACGGTTTTTGTGGGGAGCAGAAAGAAGGGATTTAAATCAAACAGCTGAGCCACAATCCCACCACTCAACTGTTTGAACACTCTTGCATTCTGCTCCCAGCAAAAAGCCACAGGGAGCAGAAAGCAGGGGTTTAAACTTTAAATTGCTCACAAACTGATACGAAGCAGGTTGGTTCAGGATCCAGCCTCCTGGTTCATATGGATTCATGGTTCAGTTCATGGTCCTTATTGATTATTTCAGTTCATGGTTAAGCAATAAATTATTAACTGGGCTGCAAAAATGCATTTTGTGCCCATCCCTAGTTGTATATGTCAGTGTATGACATGTACAGGATGTGGAATGGTATAGCATAGCCTGACCTTGTGAGGTCTCAGAAGCTAACCACCAAGGAAGAATCTGCAGAGGAAGGCAATGGCAAAACACCTCTGCTTACTTATTTTCCTTGAAAGCCCCATGGGGTCACCATAAGTCGGCTATAACTTGATGGCACTTTACACTCACATACAACATGTACCAATGTGAGAGTGATATATTTAATATTTTACTATGGGTACATTTTAATTAGTGCTAATTTAGGTTGGGTGAAAATTGTAATTCTTTCAGATTGTGCTGGTAGGCTACCTGAGCTTTTCTTTTTTTACGGAGAAAAAGCAGGATAAAATATAAACCCATCACACATTGAGAATCCAGACAAATGTTTGCAAACCCTTTCCATGGGTTTTAAATTTTCAGGGTAGAATGGGGCAAGTGATGGCTTGCCATCTCACCTGACTAGACTCCTCCAGAACTCTATAGGCTCTCCCTCTCTCTCTTTTTACATCATTTCCCCTGCTGCTTCATTCCAAAAGGCAGAATAAATTCAGACTCCAAAGAGTATTGAAGAAAAATGTCTTTGTCTTATTTTTCTAGATCACTTTCATACACTTAGCTTTGTTATTTTGGTCACCAAGTCCCTGTAAATGTCAGCATCATAAATAACTATAATGCCTCAGGCCTTTTAGTTTCTTTTCAGAATGCAGCATTGCCTCCCCCCTCCTCTCTCTCTCATATCTATCTATCTATCTATCTATCTATCTATCTATCTATCTATCTATCTATCTATCATCTATCATCTATCTATCTATCTATCTATCTATCTGAAATCTGAATAAAAAAGTACATTCAAGTACATTTTGAGTTTTTCTCCCCAGACACTGCACAAAAATAAATATTATTTGAAAAGAGTAAAATGTCAAGATTGACTCTGTGTGTGCATCTATAAACTAAATTAAATAGCAAAGGCAGACACTGGCTGGCAATTCCCTTTTCTCCACCTATCCCCACAATTCTTAATCGTATTAAAAAGCTGGAGTGAAAATTACAGGATCCAATAATCTTCATGACTAGGATGAAAAGAGGACTTGATCATTCATAGGATTCCATTCCTTTGGAATGCAAATGAGGAATTGTCAAAAACCCTTTTACAACTGAAATGAAAAGCTTATCTGTTCTACAGATTTCTATCAGGTTTTATACCAGTCCAGCACTGCCAATCAGAGCAGTGTTCTACCCCTCCTTGTCCATTGAAGCCAATGGGGTAGGAAGGGTATGATTGTATTTAGGAGTATACTGTAAGTGGCTTGGGAATTGCAGTTGTAAGATTGCTAAGAATTCTCTGTTACTTGGAGACATAAAATTGCCATTAAGCCAGTAGAAGTTAGGGACTCCCCCCCACACACAATAAACTGATGCTCAGCTACTTGCAACATTCCATGATTCCAGAGCTTTTTGTTTTGTTTTGTTTTCCCCCTTTCCTACTTATCTGGGGACTCCCCAGAGCATGTATACTCCTATCTTGCTGTGAATGTTTTGGTTTTGATGCTTTCACTACCATATCAGGAACCAACCATTTCAATACAGTAACAAATAGGGGGCTTATGATGAATAGTGGGAAGGGAATATGATTTGATATCTCCCCATTTGAAATCCTGTAAGACCTCAGGTGCCCAAGTTAATTTGCCCTTCCACTTTGAGCCATATTTGCTGGTGGATATGGGGGGAGTAATATACAAAGTCACATTTTCCTGCATACCTATGGAATCCCCCAAATATGTAGAAGCCTCCGTGTTACTGGTGGGTGGACTTGTTGTTCTGCTTTGTGATTGGCATTCAACCATACCAATTATCAATAAATATGATGACAAGGTGGAGTACAGAGTGTGTTACAACTATTTTGCCTTAGCTTTGCATTGCCATAGCCCATGCGGTGTGCAATACTTTTACATTCGCCTCTCCTTCTCAGCTGACTTTGATATATGTTGCTAGTTTTTCATAATGCCAAGACACATTCTTTTGCCTCTTATCTTTGGATTCCATGTTCTTGAAGCTGGCACAGGAAGACATTGTAAAGGGTGCATACTCCATGAAACAAAATGCATATTTTAAATAATATTTTTATTTATCCATCACATTTCCATGTGATCCTTCCCTGAAAAGAGCTTTGTGTGTCACATACAGATTTATCTTTTGTTAAGGAAGATACAATAACAGCACAACTATTGCTGTCATAAAATTGGGTGTGGAGATAAGGTTTCCAGAAAGCTTTGAGAGTAGGTAGAGCTGCCAATTTTTAATTCAAAAATATGACCCCTTGGTTTAGAGTGAGAGAAATGGAGGCAAGGCCAAACCTAGAGAAATAGTTGTTGGGTCAAAAAAAAAAGTTAAAATGAAGATTGGGAAGACTCCAATGAGGAGTCAGAAGACATAGGCTTATGTTCCCACTTATTATGAAACTCACAGGGTTATGAGGATACATTCAACCTAGGAAGAGACAACTATGTACAATCCACCAAGAGCTTTGTGGAAGAAAGGTGAAGGAAAAAATGCAATTGATAGATCATCACTAATAGATTAGCATCTGAGGGACCAATGGTTTTCTTTTTTCGTTTACTCAATACTACCAAAGAGATTGATTCAAACGATCAGACCTGTGTCTGTTCTTGGCATACTATTCATGGATGGAAATCAAATGCTGTTGGCACTGAAATTGATTTTCTTCTATTGCTTTCTCCAGTTCAAGTATCCCATTGACAAATGCCAACCATTTGTTCCTCTTTCCAAACCACCTGGGCTCCCATTTTTTAAAGTTAAGCCGTGAGACTGTATTAACCAATTTGCAATTTTGAAGCCATGGGTTATGTGGGAATTGCCCTACCAGATCACACCTGGTAGGTTCATGAAGCCTGATATCAGAACCTACTTACTTTGGTTGGTAAATATAAAGTGTTGGCAGAAAACAGGTTCCATTAGAGAATGTGCCAGCACACTAAATGAGATTCAGAGGTCCTGGAAAGACTGTAGAAAGAGAAACACTTCCAAAATCACAGCCAATCATAGCTGGAGGAAAATACAAAACATTATTTGACCTTTTTCTGTTTGCCAAGTCCTTATGGGAGATGTGTTGGCTTGATACCACTTATCTTGACAAGACGTCAGCTCATTTCTCATTACTACTCCCCAACACAGAAGATGGAAACTTTCATCCAAAATTTATTATTTCTGCAGCTCCCTTGAGATAAGCAATGTGCCAATGGTCAGCAAGCCATTTACATTGATAATTTCATTTTATTCACATTCAAATGCAACTCAGTCTTTAAAAAATTCCTCCAGACTTTCCAGAGACTTCCACATCTGGAGGACAAATGCTTGTTCACAGCAACAGGTCTTTCTTTTGATATAATAGAATTGTAAAGTTTCCTAAAATAGCATATAGAAATCATTTAACATTTCTGTGCCTGTTTGGTGCTGGTTCTGCATGCAAACACTTTGCTCTGACTAAGGGTCAATTTATTTTGTCAGGAATTTTTGGCAATATCAATAGGAGCTTGAGCTGTAAAGCAGGAGAGGATTGCTGTCATGTAGAAAGGCCAGATTTTCTTCTTCCCTGTATGGCAAACAGTATTTATGCCGTATGTTTCATGTTGATTCACACATGTTGGCCGAGTTCAGACTGGCAGTTTGCCCTGATATTTGCATGAGCCAGAAATGTTTCACAAATGGATTAAAGGGGCCGTTCACACAGGGATATCTGTCAGGCGTTCCCCAGCCGTTCTTAAACCGTCTTGTAATGCTTCCCTCCAGTGACCAGGTGAAAGTGGTATCAAACCCTGGAAAACACAATTATCCCGCATCTATCCCACTTCCTGGAAATGTGAACGTGAAAAGCCACGATCAGGTAGGGATGTGCTTATGCCCCCGGGCCAACAGTGTGAACAGAGCTCCCTTGCGCCTCCTCCCTGGCATGCTCCCGCATCAGTTGGTGCAGTGTGACTGGGAAAACCAGAACACTTTGTTCCGGGTCTTTTTTGCCATGACTCCCTCCCGCTTCAAACTGCCCATCTGAACTCAGCTGTTGTATTCATCACCTGACTGCTTCAGTTACTGGTACAATAAATGGGGGAATTAAGACTACAAAGTTTCCCTTTACAGAACTTTGGAACTAATTACGAATTGAGTCCAAAGCTATCTGAAGTTTGGAATCAGGATGTCATTAGCTCCCCCCCTCCCCCAGCACAGCAACCACCCTTCTCTTCTTTTCTTTTCCTGCACAAATTTCCCTGGCAGAAGCAATGATGGAGGCTGAAGCTTCCTTCAGGCCATGTAAAAGCATTGTGGACATTATTGGTTCACAGGAGCCCTGGGAAGCTACAGGTCTAGAAATCTTGGAAGCAGTTTTCTTCAAAAACATTCAAAAATGTCCCAAGCTGTATGATGAACTGTTAAGGCTGCCAACCCTGGGTTGGTAAATTCCTGTATATTTGTGGATGAAGTTTGTAAAGGATGGGGTTTAGGGAGGCAAGGAACTTTACTGGGTTCACTCTCCAAAGCAGCCATTTCCTCCAGAACAACCGAACTCTGTAGTCTGGAAATCAGACATAATCCTAGGAGATCTTCAGGCCCAACATGGAGGTTGGCAGCCCTATGGCATAAAATGAGCTAATTTAGGCAGGGTCTAGCTTCAGTCCAAATTAGTTTATTTTAGGCAATCCTACTTCAGCTTGGGGAAATTCACCCATCATAATGACTTGCCTATGTAAATATCATATAGTATCATAGGATGGAAATATTCGAGTTGCTAGATGTCACCTTAAACACGTTTTATAACAAAGTCAGTTTGCACATTTCAGCTGTCCATCAAGTATACAGAAACCAAGCACTGAACAGCTCTGTGTGGACAACCTCTTGATCACTTGGAGCTGAAGTCTGGATGATACATGTGCTTGTCAGGTTATGGCTGCTGCTTGATGCATCTTTCACATCTGAATCACAAATCTAATATCCCCATGATCTAAGACATATCACAGTTTTCAAGAGTGTAAATTCATAGATTAAGCTTCTAGCCATTGAAACCACAGTCATCAAGCACTCTGCATCCATCATATATTTAACTTGCTTGTATGAACGTGTGCAAAGGTGCACACATATGTGACTGTATGAAACTAATCCATGGCAGTGTACTCCTTTTGAAATGATGTGAGGCAGTAGTGCTATCTGTTCTGTTTGAAAGGCCTATTCATACATACAAAATATCACCTGAGACTGTAGGCCCATAAATGGCTGAACATGTATGTTTGAACCACCCCTTGAAGTTTATCTTGCAGGCTGTGAATTTGTTCCATTCTTTCTGTGTGCCTTTATTTTGCTGAGTGATGTAAAAAAAATGATTGTGCGTGAGAAACAATGCAAAGTTAAATATTTGATGTCTCAGACTGTGGTGCTTTGGATGAATAATGTTGTTTTATATATAAAGATCATGATAACAAATGGCTGTAACCAGCCGTTAGTTTGTTGAGAAGATCCGTGCATCTCTATTTTTCAGCATCCCCCTACACAAACATGTATGAATCTCCGCTGCTGACACAGAATGGTATCATCTATTTTTTAACACTTGGGATCAAACAGGCCCAATAGATTTGTGTGTTTCCTTCAGAACTGATTTGACGGGATGAGCTGTCTTTTGTGGCAGCACCCAACAGCTGTTTGCCTAGATAACCGTGAGTCGTTTCAAACCAATTTCTTCCACAGAACTCCTTCCTCTCTTAATATAAGTTTAAAGAGAGTTAAGATGGTGAATTATTCTCCTCCCAATCCTCCTTTAATTGAATAATCAAATGTTAGCATTATGCGTGAATCAGTGGGTGGTAAGGGTATGGTAGCCAAGAGAAAATATAGAATACGGAGGAAATTGTTCTGCTTTTTTTGTATAGTCTGCTGAGTTGATTGCAGTGCTTAAAAGGTTGGTTGGAAAATGAACACTCATATTAGGCAATTAGCCATGATCTTCTGCTCCTTATTCAGTGACCACATTGTCACTGCTGAGACAAGTATGCTGAAAAGACAGCGAGTCTGAAGACATTATCTTTAGACTGGACAAAAGGGACTGGATTCACATACAAAAAGTTATACAATTAAGCTAACTGCAGATTATAATATGGATAGAGTAGACAACATATTTTGCATCCACACTGAAATTCCACTTATGTGGAAAAGTGTCATGATCTTGCCGTACCAACATGGAGGCAGGTGAAAATAGCTACTGAAATAAAGAACCTTTACATAATCCTGGTACAACAGTTTAAAATCTACACAACTCCAAATATGATAAGAAATCTTAACACTTTTGCATCAAAGGTTCATGTGACACATAAGCAAAGAAATACCTCAGATAAATGTAATGGCATATAGAATGTCTCAGGCATCTGAACATATGAAGGTGTCTTATGCATAAAGATGAGCAAATAGTTAATATTTTATTTCTAACCCATTCTCTGAGTCTTGAAGCAGTTTACCCAAAAAAAAAAAAAATACAACTAGGCAGCAGAAGACATCCAATAAGGGACAGGGACTACAAAACTAGAAAATAATGCAAATTTAAAAATGCATATGAGAGGACTTCCGGTTTAAGCATTTCACCGCTCGGATGTGTCTCATCTCGCTCGGATGGAGATGCACCGAGACCCGACTGACGGGAGGGGTTCAAGTTCATCCCGGACCCCCCCCCAGGGTTTCTGAGGGAGACCCCCAGCCTGGGGAGCTGAGGAGAGCCTCTTCCAAGGGGACACCCAAGGAATTGAGGCTCACCTTCTTCCTCAATAGGTACCGTCGCCGTGGAGCCAGTATGGCGCCTAGAGACGATTGCCGGAGCAAGCGATCATGACCAAACTCGTAAAAAATACTTTCAAAAAATCTCTAAGGCTACAAACTGTGAGTTAAGCAAAGCTCAGGTGAAAAATAAGTGAATTGAGCCTTGGTAGTAATTGGAAGCGCCTAAGTTTGAAGCGCAGGGGGAGGAGATTTCAAGCCCCCCCTCATAAGAGTAAACTGTAAAAAACAGTTTTAAAGCAAAAATAAAGAAACTTTGAGCTAAACCAAGTGCATTAGAAGTTAAGCAAACGCAAAAGCTGCTAAAATATATGAAGCAGAACTAAAACATATAACTTTTGCTTTGTTTTGAAAAACTTCCTTCTTGTTGATATTATGACTGGGAGAGGACGGAGAGCACCGGAGAAGAAACTGGTGACCGGAAATAACATACCAACAACTCCCTCCCACAACCAGGAGGCATCTACAGACCTTTCTTCGCTGTTAGCAAATGCACTGTTCCCCCTAATGGAACAGATGACTACTCTCAACACCAAACTGGACAATGTGCAAAAACAGTTAAAGCAAATGGACAAGAGAACCACAGCAACTGAGAACACATTGAAAAAAGATGGAAAAACAGACTGAGAGTTTTAATAAAATAGTGGATGAAGCAGAGAAGGAGAGATCCTCGGATAAAACACAACTAATACAGCTCCAGCTGGAAAGATCCATGTATGTTTTATATTTCCATGGAATACTTGAGGATAAGAATGAGGACTTAAAGGAACTCTTGGTGGTTGCCTTGGCCCCACTAATGGATTACAAACAAGAAGACTTAATTAAGGAAATGGATATGGTGTACAGGATTTATCTGGACTTTATAAAGAAAAATAAACTCCCAGGGGAAACTGTATAGATTCAGCCCCCCAGGCCATTCCTGGATGAGAGGGAGAATTCTACACTGGTACAATACATTACTCAATAACTCCAGAGATGTAGGCTCTCTGAATCTAAAACAATAGCCACCAGGGATCTCTAAACTTAATCCCTCACCAGCCTGAGAAGAGAGATCCCCAGAATCTCAGTTGGCACCTGGGACTTAAAACATTAGCAACTCAATCTAGAGTGTACAGTTAATCTTACACAGGTAGCGTAATTGGTCAGCGGTTTAGGCTGCAAGATTTAGCTTGAAGTCCAGTTACCACAATTCTGACACTATTTATAAACAAGAATAAAGTTTATTCAGTACAGACTTAGCACAGACGAATAAGGAATTCAAAATAACAAGCCTAGTTGAGTTTTGCCTTAACTAAACAGTAAGAAGCATATTTACCAAAATCAGGGTAGCAATCAAGAGTTCAATATTGTCCATTGGAATAGTCCATTAGGTCCCATCTTTGTGCAAGCATACAGCCATGTGCTCAGCTCCAAAGCAGTCCTTTGTCTCTGCTAGGGACCACATGGCAGCACAGCATCCCAAGTGAACAGACACAGAGCAACAGAGAGCATAGCAGGAGGAAGAAGAGAGTTCCTCTCATTGGGAATGACCAGATATACTGCAATCCCCGTCCCCAAATTAGCACTGGCCAGGGGCCAATTGGAGTAGACATGGGAGTGTCCAATGTTGGGTTGCCATGGGGACAATATCTGAATGGTCAGAGCTCTGAAGGGCACACCCGCAGTCATGTGCCCCCCAAATTCCAACCCACCCATGGCCTACGTGCAGTTTCTGACATGCTGGCCTAGTTTCCAGCATGGAGGTGTGAAGGCATGTTTTTATGGCACAGCAATAGAGGCCATCTGGACCTCTCTATTTGGCTTCAACAGGAAATCAGCACAGCAGGATACCAGCAAGAGGCATTCCAGGGGAGACATGAAACCTATACAAATCAATTTTTCTATACAGAAACTTATTTAAAATTAACAAAACGATCAACCAGAGAACTGGTGCTAAAGTCAACAATGGGGAAATCCTTAAAAATCAAGAATGAAGAGAGAATTTTTTTGAAAGACATCCCATTCGAAGTAAGAAAAAGGAGGAAACTATACAGGATGCTTACTCTCTCTCTGCAAAAAAGGGAATATCGTATAGATGGCTATTTCTGGAAGGGTTGAGTTGTAATTACCAGGATAAAAAATATAAAATTGACTCTGTTTCAAAAGCGGAAAGATTTATGGATCAAATGTTTAATGTAAAAAAGAAGCAGAAGGAAAAGAATTTAAAAATGGATGTGGAGGAAGAAGAAGAAGAGGAGGAGTCCTACTCACAGAACTCAACAAGCCAAATCTCCTCGTCATCAGAATCATCTGAATCGGAGAAAGGAGAGGCCGCTCCCAAATTGCAGAAAACTAAGAAGTCTAAGAAGAAAATACTCTAAAACTAAAGCATGAGTGTTAAGGGCAGTAATTGTGCTAAGCTAATAACTTTATACTTTTTATAATCAAACTAATCTCTGTATAACCAGTACTAATAGGTTAAAAAGATCTATTTTTAAGCTTTTCAGTCTTTATCCCTTCCCCATATCCAGTAGGAGATTTAGAATAGAATTGTAGTTTTCCCTCCCCCTATTCAGTAAATTATATGTATTTAGAATTCCCTGAGCCATTTCCTATAGTAATAGTGGCATTAGTATTCCTTTTCCCATTCCATATATGTAGTGTGGAGAAAATGCAAAAATAAAAAAAATTCCCCTTCGGGGGGCCAAAAAAATGCATATGATATGACATGCCATTAATACTGTAAAGAATGGATTCCAAAAGTAGACAACATAATAATATCAATACAATACATAAACGCTGCAATAAACAAGGATCCAACTCCCTTTATAAAAGCCCTCTCCTGAACTGTTCAGACTACAACCCTGTTTCCTTTAACTTTCACATATATTTAAGATTTATTAATTTAAAACATTTCTATGCTGCCTTTCCACCCAAATAGAGTTCTGAAGCAATGAATATCAAAATATCAGAACATAGCAAAATAAAAAACAATGCTGAAAATAAAGTATATATAAAATAATGTAATAAAAATATAAACTCATAACATCAAAACCAGGGAGAAGGACCAATAACAGTTATTGGAGGTGTGCTAAAGAAGTCTTCACTCGCTGATGGAAGACAACAATAGAGAGGGACAGACAAATCTCCCTAGGAAGGGAGTTCCAAAGTTCTGGTGCCACAACCAAGAAGGCCTTTTTGGGGGGTTCCCACCCATCTAGCCTCAGATGGCAGAGGCATCTGAAGCAGGGCCTTCAAAGATAGCCAGACTTTAAATACATTATGATTCATTTAAATACAGGTAGATTCATACGGAGGAAGGCAGTTAAGTTTGCTCAACAGTTTCAGTTCTCTGCTTTTTATTGTTGGTTCTACAGATGTGTTTGCACTGTATATGCTGCACCCCATCCTTTAAGACTCCATGTGATTCAATCACATTATTGGAAAAATAAAAGCCCTACTTTTGTAACATTATTTTTTAATGTTGGGTGGAGATGGCAGAGGAGACAGTTACAGAGGCAATATTAGAATCAAGGGTTATAGTGGGGAAAGAGGTTAATCGTAAGGAGTTGGATGTACCCCTCTGGCCAGCAATTACCTAGACATTCTCTTGTTTGTTCAAACAGTTTCCCCCCCCCATAATTGACTTTCTTCTCTCCTCTCTGTATCTTGTCAACACATTTAATAGCTTTCCTAGTAACATAATTTATTAAAACCAAGATGAACTTGTGCATCTGTTTTATATTTAGCTGTTTTTCAGCCCATGTACAGCCTTCATAATGTATTTAAAATTAGAAGTTAAAAGAGTGGAGCAAACAGCAATAGTCAGCTAAGGCCAGTATTATCACTTGAGCATGGATGGTGCACTACCTATGGAGATAACAAAGGGGGGATTGTATTTATTCACTGGTATTGTTTTTCAATGTAAATGCAAGGAAACATACTTAAGATTTCCCTAAACAGGCCAACGCTCATACATGAAAATTGAAAGAAATGAAAAATAGCATGCATATTTTTATCCCATCTCTTCAAAATCTTTCTTGAGCAGGCTAACAAAGCAAATAATAAATACAGTTTCAACCATAATGTTAATAAAAACTGTTTATTTTTTATGTTCAGAACTAAGTCTGCAGCATTAAAAGATGTATAGTGGTTAAAAAATAATCAATTAAATCAGCAACAGAAAATAATTCACAACAAAAGTAGGACATAACGCATCAGAGTGGGGGAGTGTTACAAAAATACTGAAGAGGATGAGAGTACTATGTGCTGGGTGGAAATTTTTTGCGTGGCACAGAAAGCCAATAAGGCTGAAGTCATATGGACATCGAGGAGGAAGGGTATTTCATATGTGAGATGCTACTACTGAGAAAGCCTAGTCTATGGTCACCACTTGCCTCATTTCTGGGGGGGGGTGACACACAAAGGGAAGGGCTTGGAATTATGATCTTAGTTGGTGGGCAGGATACTACAGGAGAAGGTGGTTCTTCTGAAAACATTTAGGACTTCAGTCCTTTGAATTGTGCCCTACATCAGATAGGCAGAACCACTGCAGGTATTTCAGCATAGGTGTGATATAATGTCTTTACCCAGCCACTGACAGTAATCTGGCTGTCAAATTTAGGGCCAGTCACAAGCTCCCATCAATCTTTCCCAAAGGTCAAAGAGAAAAATTAAATGAAATAAAATTTACAAATTCATACACCAGTAATAAAATGCTCCCATTAGCATCCTTAATTCCACAGTAATCTGTAGGTTCATCTTATCTTTTTTTTAAAAAAAAAAACATTGAGAACTTTTTAAACCAAAGTATAAAAACTAACAAAAATATTGAAAAGAGGGATCGAATTAGAAATACAAAACCAAAGAAAAACAAGAAAATAAAAAAAGATAAGGAACTATAAAGTAATATAAAGAAGGGGCTTCCGACTTTCTATACAACAAATACAAGTAAAATTACAAAGAACACTTACTCTATAGTTACAAAAGAACAGAAAAGCTCTCTTTTCTATTATCTCAATTTCCCCCCTTGATCATCAAATCCACAAATCATCAGTTCATTTTTTTTCCCTTTTCATGGAAAAAGTGTATAAGGGTTTTCCAGTTAACAATAAATGTAGATGATGCATTTTCTCTGTTCAAAGAAGTAAGTGTAGCCATCTGTAAATTCAACAAGTATTCCTCTGTTGTGGGTAATGCTGAACCTTTCCATTTTTGTGCATATAATAATCTCGCTACCTTTGTCATATATATAGAAATAACGTTCTATGGTTTCTTTCTAGCAGTCTGTCCATTAGTCTCAAAAGGAAAACCTTTTTTTCATTTGAACATTAGTCTTTAGAATCTTCTGGATTAGTGAATGCATTTGTATCCAAAAAAAATGGCTTTGTTTTATATATTTTCACTAATTTCTATGGTAACACATACCAGTGATACATCATTTTATAAAAAATCTCTTTAAGTCTAGAGTTTAGCATAAATTTAAGACCTGTCACCCACATATTTGCCCATTGTTCCATTTGTATATTGCATCTAAAGTTTTGGGCCCATTTTGTCATAGATTCTTTCACTCATTCATTCCCTGTCTTAAATTTCAACAAGAATTTATACATTTCAGCAATAACATGTTTGTCATTTGTACATAATTCAAATTCAGTTTGAGATTGTTCAGAACCATGAGATCTTTATCTGCTTTAAACCATTCTGATAGTTGAGCATTAAAAAAACCCATTGTCAAGCTTATCCTTCTGTTTTATTTTGCATTCCCCTTGAAAGAAATCTAATATATCACTATATGTTAGCCATTTATGCTTAGTTATTATTTCTTGTCCATAGAATGGTTCTTTTCTAGAAAGCCACAAAGGTGTTTCAGACACAACCTGGGTTTGTATCTATTCCATAATCTGAAAATAGCACATTTAATATAATGGTTTTTAAAAATCCACATTAACCTTAGCTTTGTCATACCACAAATAACCATTTATTTATTTAATTATTTTGTTTGATTTATTAGCCACCCTTTTCTGCCAGCAGGGCTCAGGGCAGCTTACATCAAAAGCAAAAACATTATAATTGAATTAAAAAGAATTAAAATACTTAAAAACAGCCATAGGAACAATGCTAAATCCAAGATGATGGAAAAAATCTGATTTCCACCAGCCATCCAGATCTCAAATCGTGACCTTCTAATTCCAATAACTTTCTATTTTTCAACAACACCCATTTTTTCATTCAAACTAAACAACAAGTAGCATAGTTTCAAATCAGGTAACCCCACTCCTCCTCTTTCCTTTGCATCTTGTAATACCTTATATTTAATGTGCTTGGAAGTGGGGGGAGCGAAATGGATAAGTCACACCCATTTAAACCTAACAGTTGGATTGGTCTGCCTGTCAGCTCTTACGTTTAAATGGATGTGTAGTGTATGCTGACCACCACCGGGGGCCAGCAGACAGCCAGAGCTTGGCTCTGGAAGAACAATAGGGACTAGGCTCCTAGTCCCTCCACTGGGGAACCAATGGGAACCATGGCGGGAGATTCAAACCCACCAATGGTGACCAGGGGTGTGTCCCCAGGTATGTATATAGTTGGCCTGCCGGCCGTTTGTTCCTTGTTCTTGTTGTGTACCAAATAAAGCGTGCCATGCACCACGTCGTCGTCGGTCGTTTATCCATGCGGCAATCCACTACATAACAGTGGCGACGAGGATGGGATGCCACTGAGTCTGGCCTGGCTCGCACCAGCGCACGCTAAGCTTCCGTTCCTGCTACGCCGCGCCTGCATCGCGCACCAGCTGCACCACACCGTGCACCGCTACAGGGAACCTAAGCCCCGCGCTACCGCTACGCCATGGCCTCCAACCGCGGGAACCTGGAGATCTTCGATCCCTCCCAACCCGAACTCTGGGGCTCGTGGACCGACAAGCTGACATGCCACCTCGAGTACAACGAGGTCACCGATGCCGGCAAGAGACGGGCGCTGCTCCTGAGCTCCTGCGGAGTGACGACGGTCCGTCTCGCCAAAAGCTGCCTTGCGCCCCGGTCCATCCTGGAATGTACCTACGAGGAGATCATCGATGCCCTCACCAGGTACCTCACGCCGTGGCTGACAACGCTAGCGGCTGGCTTTTCAGGCCCGCGTGCAGAAATCGGGCGAGTCGGCCGCAGACTTTATGGCCGCCCTGCGCCAGCTGGCGATGGACTGCTCCTTCACCAAGGTGGAGGAGAACCTGCTCACGCAGTTCGCGTGGGGCCTCAGTGACCTCAAACTGTGGAGGAAGATGGTAGGGACCGCCGACATCAAACTAGAGGCGGCCCTTCAACTCGCCATCGCGCACGAGGACTCCCATCGCCAAACCTCGGCAGCGCACCAAGTACTCCCCGATGGAGACTCCGAGGAACAAAACGTCCACCGGGCCTACAGAGGGGCCCGGCAGCGCACTCAAGCGCTGCAGCACACTCAAGCACCGCAACGCACCCAAGCACCGCACCGCACTCAAGCGCCGCACCCGAGCACCGGCCGCCAACTTCCCAGCATGTCCGCGTGTGCCAGCTGCGGGGACCTGCACAACCGCAAGACCTGCAGGTTCCGCAATGCCACATGCCACAACTGTGGAC
>NW_015172066.1:81480-81639 GCF_001447785.1 Gekko japonicus | reverse complement strand
TAATTGCAGGCATTTCTTGGCATCCTGAACTTTTACCACGCCTTCCTCCCCCACAAGGCGGCAGTAGCAGAACCCCCCCACCGCTTGTTGGACAAACAAGCCCCTTGGGTGTGTGGTCCCCGGCAGGCCGCCGCGTTCCGGAACATAAAGGAACTCTTG
>NW_015172066.1:22729-81321 GCF_001447785.1 Gekko japonicus | reverse complement strand
ATGGCCGGCCCTTCACCATCGCCACTGACCACCATCCGCTTCTCAGATTGTTCGCGCCCGACTGGAGGACGCCGCAAGTCATCTCCCCGCGGGTCCTGCGGTGGACCATCTTCTTGGCGGCCTACGACTACGCGATCGAGCACCATCCAGGGAAAGCCATGGGCCACGCTGACGCCCTCAGTTGCCTGCCCCTGCTGGACATCGTGGAGGACCCAGCCCCTGTTCACCGGGTCCTCTTTCCGGAAGACACGGTCTTCGCCAAGAACTTTAGCAGGGGGCCCGGATGTCTGGCCAGCCGCGTCATCCGTCCACTGGGAACCCGTATGTACGAAGTGTCGACCGAGTGTGGGCAAGTACTACGGAGACACGTCGATCAGCTCCGGTGGAGCATACTCCCGGAACACACCAGCACGGGAAGCCCAGAACCTCAGCCGGCACTGGAAGAGGACGCGCAGCCACCCCTAGAGCCGGTCTCTACCCCAGGAGAACAGCTGAGCCTGACACCCAGTCCACCCGCGATCGCGGAAGAGGGCCCAGCTGCAGGAGTTGCAGAGCCAGAGGGGCCTCCACAGGTAACACACCCCGACACAGCTGACAGGGCCCCGAGGCCCCAGTACCAACCCCCCGACGGTCCATGAGAGAGCGACGGTCCCCATCGTATTTGAAGGACTACGTCACCTAGGGTGGGTCCGAACTATGGGGGGAGGGATGTAGTGTATGCTGACCACCACCGGGGGCCAGCGGACAGCCAGAGCTTGGCTCTGGAAGAACAATAGGGACTAGGCTCCTAGTCCCTCCACTGGGGAACCAATGGGAACCATGGCGGGAGATTCAAACCCACCAATGGTGACCAGGGGTGTGTCCCCAGGTATGTATATAGTTGGCCTGCTGGCCGTTTGTTCCTTGTTCTTGTTGTGTACCAAATAAAGCGTGCCATGCACCAAGTCGTCGTCGGTCATTTATCCATGCGGCAACCCACTACATAACAGGATGTGAGCCATTAAACCCATCCGTTTTGCTCCCCTCACTTCCAAGCAGGGGAGCGAAAGGGATTGCTGAAATACCTTGCATCCATTTCAGCCTAATAGTGGGGCTGGTGTGCCTGTCAGGTGTCAGGCTGAAATAGATGAAAGCCATTCCAGCTTTCTGTTTTTCTTCCCCCTGCTTCCAAATTACAGCCATTTAATAACAGCTGGGTGGGTCTACTCATCAGCTGTTAGGTTTAACTGGCTGTGAGCCATTAAACCTGTTAGTTTCACTCCTCCCATTTTGAAGCAGGAGGAAATGAAACGGATGGGTTAAATGGCTTGCAACCATGTAAAGCTTCCTGGGCAATCCCCCCCTTTCTCCCAGCTGCAGCCTAGACCAGCCCAAACTGGCTGATTCAGTTCAGTCATTTTTTGCTTGGTTCAGTTTGGGGTTTGAATAGGGGCTTAGTTTGGGGTTTGATTAGGGGCTAATTTTGGGGTTTGGTTGGTTCAGTTCGGTCATTTTTTGCTTGATTCAGTTTGGGGCTTGATTAGGGGTTTAGTTTGGGGTTTGATTAGGGGCTTAGTTTGGGGTTTGGTTCGGGTACACTCCAAAACAAATTAGAATTTTCTGGTTTGTTCCCATACCTAGTCTCAAGTCCATTTATAACTAAAATCATGATCAACTGCTGTATATAAGTCCTGATTTTATCTTTGAACTCTTAACTTCTTCACCCAACAAAATGAAGAGTCTGGGGGAAAACATGTTACAACACTCTGACAAGTCACTTTCTAAGTCTGATTCCTGCAACTCTCTTGAGAATGCTTTGCACACACACTTGAATTCTACATTGTTTTACCAGAGCCTTGAAAAGTACCTATTGATTCCACATTTGTATATGTATATATAAGTATATGTATATATACTTATATCCTTTAGCACTAGAGGGTCTCCTACATAATATTCCATAGTCCTCTACTCTGAACCAAGACATACATTTTTCATGGGTGTTTAAACTCAAAGTTGGTGGTGGAGAAAATAATTTACTTATTATCTATGCACACACTTATGTAACTCACATGGTTTCTCTATCTATATTGCTGGCTAAGGAAATCTGAGCAAAAGTTGTGTCCGACTGAGTAGTAAATTCCTCAGAGTTTTAATTTAGCCTGTTTTATTTTTTTATGTTTCAGAGTTTGCTTTTTTTAAAATTCTGTATGGAATTCGTATATATACATATATTTAATGCTGGGTCTTTTATGTTAAGATGGCAATGGCTTCTGGCTACCAGCAATAAACCTCAACTTGAACATATGAGCAAAGCTGATTTTAGGGCAACAATGTCAGGAGACCTGATCATGGATTTCCAGCATAACATGTAGTTTGGTCCTGAAGGGAATATGTAGCTCATGTTCTCTGGCTGCCTTGCAAGGTTCATTGAAGCTCTGTGACCTTGAACTCTCCTCATTTTTGGTACAAATGCCTCAGTACTTTATGACTTCTTTTTAAAATCTTCCTCCTAATTAAACTGGATTCTTCTTCTTCTTCTTCTGCCCACCCCCCAATCCTTCTCTCCACAAACCATCTACTAGTACATCTTGAGGCAATACGTACAGACTGATTAGAAGCTGTATAATCATTGGAATTGTGGCTTAATTGTAGATGGGGCTAGGGGACTTTCTTTGATATTAGACTGAGCAATGAATTATGTGCATATTCATCAGGTCATCTGCTTGTTTTACAATCGAGACCAATATACTTTTTAAAGATATTCTGCCCTAGAGCCATAATACAGCCTCATATCATAAATAATTATGTTAAATTGGTTACCAAGGAGGAGCAGCCGGATGAAGTTGCTATGGAGATGTTTGGTCCCTGCTCAGAATGCACTTAAATGCCTAATGTAGCCAGTCACAGATGTGCAAGTTGAGCTAGATACAAATCAAAATAGAGATAGGCAAATTAAGCCTATTTAACCAGAGGGAATTTTTTTTCCAAGGATACAATCTTTTTAAAGATTGAAGTACTTTGGAATTAAAGCACATGTTTTGTTTTCATCATACTTCTAATTTCAGATCAGGTAGATGATTTTCATACAGCAACTGGTTCCTGTTCAGACCAAGAATGGGAATAATAAGGAGAAATTCATCTCCTGTAAATTTAATTTCCTTACTGAAGAAACTGGGCAAATCACTCTTACCTCAGCCCCTCCTCATCTGTAAGATAGGGATAACAGTATTAGTTTACTTTACAGGGCTGTGAGGGGATGTAGATGAAGTGCTTTGACCGATAAGAACAATTATATAAATACTATATATTAATTAAATTAATTTGCAAAGCACTGTACCCAAACAGCTATGCTTTCCCCGTGCCCCCTCTCTGTGAAGCACCCACCTGGCTTGAATTGGGGAGGAAAAGTGCATCTCAGCCCGCACTTGACTTGCTGCCAGTGCGATTGTAATGCCTGAGCTGTTTTGGGAGGTGCAAGATGAAGTTCCTGTCATTGCTCTCCTCTCAGATTGCCTGCAAAGGGTGTAGGGACATAAGGAGAATAGCCCATTGGCACCAGAGGTTAAGAGGCTGCTCAGGAGGTTATTGTACTGCTGCTGCTGCTGCTACTAGCTAGCTAGCTAATGGAACCAGGTTGTATGTAAAACCTTGAGGGGCTCTCCCAGTTCCTTCAGCAATGCTTGCCAGACATCTTGGATCTTCTGCGGGGTAGGCTTTGATTCTGGAGCAATGCAGAGTGCTTCAGAGAGAATACAACTCCCAGACAGAAATTCTGACCTTTATTATTTCTGAATTCCCCCATGTGCAGCTCCCCACCCATTTTTATTTGTCAACTCTTACCTAGCCATGTCTCTCCTCTTCTATATTTTCCTAACAACAACTCTGTGATGTAGTCAGCTCCACTGTACTAAACTGCCCCCTTGGGCCCCCCCTAACAAAACATTTCTGTGTACAGGGCTGGTGCCATGTATACAGCAGCATTCATAGTGCTGGACAATGTGTGTGTGTGTGGGGGAGTTCTCTTTCGTGTTCTGTTGGTATGGACACAGACTGAGGTTATTTGGAAGCTTATGGGAGTCAGAGTATCATGACGGGCATTTATATGTGCAACGATGATATTGGATGCATGTTGGAATTTCTATATTTGGGAACTGGGCTAAAAAAAAAGCAAGGTATTTTCTGATTTTGGTAAAGAAATGAGCTTAGTTTGCTGAGCAGGGAAGGGACGGTCCACCCATCACTAATGGAGAATACTGAGTGCTACCCGTATTATAAAAGAATCTGCATTGTCTGAAAGAGTGGAGCCTTCCTGAGTTAGCAACGTGATTAGGGTGTTACTGCCTTCCCTTCAGATATGCAACCGCACTTTTATCTGAAGAAGTGCTTACCTCCAAAGACCATGCAAGAGCCAATTTCCTCCCTCCCTCAACTGTACCTTCTGAACCAACAGATAGATGTCGCAGTTTTGCGTAAACTAATGAACTTGTGGCAGATGTTCTGTGTCAAGGAAATGAGTATTACATTGTAGCGTTGTACAAATAACAAGAGCTAAAGGATTCAAACCAGCTGTTGAGAAAAGAGCTCTGCTGGATCAGACCAATAGTTCATTTACTCCAGCATTCTGTCTCACACAGTGGCCAACGGGTTCCTCTGGACAGCCAACAACATAGAGGCCTACCCCTGATGTTGCCTCCTGGCTCTGGTATTTAGAGGATTAGTGCCTCTGAATATGGAGGTTCCCCTCAGTCCCCATGGCTAGTAGCCATTGATAAGACTTATCTTCCGTTAATCTATCTGATCCCCTTTTAAAGCTGTTTATTCCTGTGGCCATCACTACATCCTCTGGCAGAGAACTCCACACTTTAATCACTACACAGAGATTATTTCCTCTTGTCTATCCTAAACCTACTGCCTATCAGCTTCATTGGATACCCTCGAGTTCTAGTATTCTGGGAGAGGGAGAAAAATTTCCCTTGTCAACTTCCTCCACCCCATGCATAACCTCAACTTCCTCCACCCCATACAAACCTCTGTCATGTCCCCCCTTAGTCATCTCTTTTCTAAATAGAAAAACCCAGAATCTTCAGCCTTTCCTCATAGGGAAGGTGCTTCCCCCCCCCCAGCTCTGCAATGTCCTTTTGGAGATACAGTGACCAGAAGTGTACATAGGCCTCGGCCACACGGGCAGGAAAATGCGGGGGGGGGAGGCATGGCTGTTTGCCCCGGAGCAAACTAAGGCGTGACTGCACGATCAGGGTTGAGGTCCCGTCGAGCTCCCGTGGTTAGGGGGGAGGTGCCGATCACAGACGTGGCAAAGAAGCGGAGCGGCGCGGCAAACGGGGTTGTATTTTGTTTTTAAAACTGAAATGTGCACATGCTCCATTGGGTGCTTGTGTGCATCCGTGGAGACTTGGGGAAAAAAACCTTTTTGCGAGGGGACATGGGCGGGCGCCAGAACTACCACCGGAAACACGATCAGACGCCGGCCCTTGCCCCGCGGTTTCCGGAAACTAGCACCGTACCTCCGAGGTACTAGTTTTTTACTCCGCATCTTCGCCGGGAAGCCTTGGGTGTGCCTCGGGAGCTCTACACTTCCCAGATGTGGCGGTGAGATCGCGCCCAGAAAATCCGCCTATCTTCCGTATCTCTAGTGTGCCTAATGCTCCGTGTGACCGGGGCCCTAGTATTTATTTATTTATTTATTAGATTTATATCCCACCCCATCCAATATTCAGCTCGGGGCAGCTCACAGACGGCCATGCCGAAGTTAAAAATATACATACAAACAACACATAATAAAACACTGTATCTTAACATAAAATTTGGTGCTCAGATAAATTACATAAAATCCAAGATAGGCGACGTCCCACACTGGCGGCCAAGTTCTACACAGCGGAAGCGCCAGGAAGAATATTACCCCAGCTCTATTGGGCGGCATCTACCCCTACATATGGGGTAGAATATCATTGGTGGCATAGTGGCGGCAGCGGCTCCCCCTCAAAGGCCTGGCGGAAGAGCTCCATCTTGCAGGCCCTGTGGAACTGCACTAGGTCCCGCAGGGCCCAGATCTCCTCTGGGAGCTCATTCCACCAGGTGGGAGCCGCCACCGAAAACGCCCTAGCCCTGGTTTGGGCCAACTTCACTTCCCGGGGGCCTGGAACCTCCAGGTGATTGAAGTTCCCCGATCGCAGTGCTCTTGGGGGAATGTACGGGGAGAGGCGGTCCCTTAGGTAGGCCGGACCCTGGCCATTCAGGGCTTTAAAGGTAAGCACCAGCACTTTGAAGCGAATCTGGTATGCTATAGGCAGCCAGTGCAGTGCATGCAGCACCGGCCGGATGTGGTCTCGCCTGGAGAGACCCATCAACAGCCTCGCTGCAGCATTCTGCACTAGCTGCAGCTTCCGGATTTGTGACAAAGGAAGCCCCAAGTAGAGAGCGTTACAGTAGTCCAGCCTCGAGGTGACCGTCGCATGGATCACAGTGGTCAGGTCTTCTCGGCCGAGATAGGGAACCAACTGCCTAGCCAGACGCAGATGGTAAAAAGGCTGACGTAGCGGTGGCTGCTACCTGGGCCTCCATCGTTAAAGAGGAGTCCAGGAGCACACCCAAACTCCTAACCTCCCGCGTAGGCACCAATGGTGTCCCGTCGAAGGTCGGGAGAGGGTGTCCCAACTCCCGGCCAATTCGATCCAGGACCTCCGTCTTTGTCAGGTTTAGTTTCAACCGACTCAGCCTGAGCCACCCAGCCACGGCTTGCAATGCCTGCAAAAGGTCATAGGGGCCAGAGTCCGACTGGCCGTCCAACATCAGATAAAGCTGATAGTAGTCCAAATGAAGCCCAACCATAGACCTATACATACAATATCAGCCATTTTATTCTCAATCCCTTTCCTAATAATCCCTAACATAGGGATTACCTTTTTCACTGCCGCAGCACACTGGCTTGACACACTTTCATTGACCTATCTGTGATGGACCACTGCTTCTTCTTCACTGTGAGGCAGATTTTCCCACCAAAATGCTGTTTCCCACTCTGACTGAGCAGCCTCTTCCTAGTGTATTTTAATGATAGAATTATAAGTTTCTGCATGTCCACCCTGTGATAGAGAAGTTATTTGTCTTTTGCCGAGGCCAGAGATTTATTGTAGCTAAGTAGGAGCCATCTTATAAATCCCTTTGGAAATGGCACTTGACATAAAGTAAAGTTCAAACAGGAATGTTGATTTTATTGAATAGGCACGGTTGGGTCAGGAATAGGGCAGGGGATGAGAAGTTGAGGTAACTGTTGTTTATACAAATTATAATATCTTGAACAGGCAACAAAGTACAAGTGAAGCTTATATTCTTAGAGACTCAGTTCTTAACTGTGAGAGGTTTGTTTGCTTTGGAGATTTCTTTCAGCAACAATGTGTCTTAACTAAAGGTTCATATAACAGAGTTTCCTGGAAGTTAGCATTTTTTTTCCTGTATTTAAAAACTTCACTTGTGGGACTATAACTTTCTTTTATTTTATTTTTTATTTTTACTCTTAAAAAAAAACCTTCTAGTTTGCCGCACCGCGCACTTCGTTTTTGCGCGCCGGGATTGTCCTGCCATCGGCACCTCTCCTTTCCCACGGAACCTCCACAGTACCTCCACGGGAGGTCTGATCAGGTAACCGCGCCTTAGTTTGCCCCGGGGCAAACTGCCACACTTCCCCCCCGCAGTTTCCTGCCCGTGTGACCGGGACCTTAGAGACTCAGTTCTTAACTGTGAGAGGTTTGTTTGCTTTGGAGATTTCTTTCAGCAACAATGTGTCTTAACTAAAGGTTCATATAACAGAGTTTCCTGGAAGTTAGCATTTTTTTTCCTGTATTTAAAAACTTCACTTGTGGGACTATAACTTTCTTTTATTTTATTTTTTATTTTTACTCTTGAGGAGTCTAAGACCATTTCCCTTTTCACACAAACCAGGGGTCCCTACTGAGTTGAACCCACTGAATAACTGGGGAAGAAATATCCTTATCTTTCTAGGAGCAATCATTTTTTCTGTTTGGCTAGACTAGCAGTTTATACCTACTGTCTAGTCTATTCCGTCAAGCTTAAACCAAATTCTGGAGCCTGTGAATAAACAGAATTCAGCTAAGGCTGACACCTAGACTTTAAGTTCTGATTTCTGAACTTTACATCAATTGTGGTAGTACACAGTAAGGGCAAGGAGTTGTGTCTCTTCACTTCCCAAGTGAACTTGTCTGTTTCCCTCAGACCAACACACCCACTCCTCCTGAGTGGCAACTGCCAAGCCAAAGTTCAAATGACAACTGATTTTCCCTGACAAGACTGAGAAGACTTTTTAAAACTCTCCTCAGCTGGCACTGACCAATCAGAGAGAATGGGGGAACACACAGGCAGCAGCCTGTCAATCAAGTTGTGCTTTACAGTGAGACATTAACCCATAATCTCCCAGTTCACTGCTTTTGATGGCCACTATACTACTCATCCGTCGTTCCAGATCATTTATTAATAAATTAAATAGTACTGGCCCAGTACCAATCCCTGTGGGACCCTACTGCTTACTTCCCTCCATTGTGAGAACTGTCAATTGATTCCTACTCTTTGCTTCTTGTCATTTAACCAGTTTTTAATCCACAAGAGAACCTGTTATCTTATCCCATGACTGCTAAGTTTGCTCAGGAGTCTTTGATGAAGTACCTTGTCAAAAAGCCTTTTGAAAATCCAGGTATATAATGTCTACTGGGTCACTGTTGTCTACATGCTTGTTCATTTTCTCAAAGAACCCCAAAAGGTTGGTGAGGCAGGACTTCCCTTTGCAGAAGCCATGCTGATTTCCCCTCATTAGGCTTTGTCCTGCTATGTGCCTAACAATTCTATCTTTGATTACAGTTTCTATTAATTATCCTGGGACAGATGTTAGGCTGACTGGCCTGTAATTTCCTGGTTTCCCTAATGGCAGTCTGTGTCTAATGAGCAGCCTTTGGATGTGCAATGATGATATTGGATGCATGTTGGGATTTCTATATTTGGGAACTGGGCTAACAAAGCAAGGTCTTTTCTGATTTTGGTAAAGAAATGAGCTTAGTTTGCTGAGCAAGGAAGGGGAAGGTCTACCCATCACTAATGGAGAGTGCTGACTGCTACCTGTATTATACAAGATTCTGCATTGCCTGAAAGAGTGGTGCCTTCCTGAGTTAGCAACGTGATTAGGGTGTTACTGCCTCCTTTCAGATATGCAATTGCACTTTTGCCTGAAGAAGTGCTTACCTCTGAAAACCATGCAAGAGCCAATTCCCTCCTTTTCTCAACCATTCCTTCTGATCTAAGAGATAGAAGATATTGCAGTTTTCTGTAAACTAATGCACTTGTAGCAGATGTTCTGTGTTGAGGAAATGAATACTACATTGTACTGTTGTGCAAATAACAAGAGTTAAAGGATTCAAACCAGCTGTTGAGAAAAGAATAAAATGAATATTAGATTACCTGTGGCCAATGTAGCTTCTAACAGAGCTTTTGAGAGCATGAGCAGTCTTTGTGGTTGGTAAAGTTGGGTAAAAATAGTGAAACTTGGACTTCTGCTGGTTGCAAACAGGACACCAATAATCTGAACAAGTTCATGTGCATTCCATTTGCACAATTACACTGTTTTCTCATGCAATTAGATGGATTTCTATCAGCAGCAGCTTTCTCTGCCACTTTTCTGCTGCCGCTGCCTCCAACTTGTACCTTTTTATAGGCACATAGTAAAAGGGGGGAAATGAGTATGAGGTTTTTAGTCTTACTACTTATGTGTCTCATTGTGCCTTCAGTCTCTGCCCATTAACCCAGGTAACCTTGCAATTAGTTCTTGTGATCACTTCTTAAATAGATGACCCCAGCTACATAGGCACAAAACAGTGGGCAATGCATTGCATCTTATGTTAGTCTTTAAAGAATGTGTCTGCTTGTACACGCAAAAAAAAGTGAATGGACGGCAGAGATTTTGTGCTTTATTCCAGTCAGTCAGTTTAATAACCCAAATTATTATGAACCCAGGGGATACTGGCTCTTCTCCATTAAATAGGATTATTCCATTATTGGACTGGGCAAAAATAGTTGCAGACTGTAGCAACCAAAAGATCACTGTGCAGGTGCAAAGTTGCTGGACACAGTGGTAAAGTTGAGACAGGCTATGTGAGGGAACCACAAAATGATCTGATCAGGAGTTGCCTCATGAGGGAGTTTGAGTACAAGATATTCACCAGGCAATCCTGTTTACTAATGAGTTCTCAGTATGCCTAGCTAAAAATAGACTTTTAGTGCAATTACAAGTATACACCTAAAATTACTAAAGTCCCCTGACCTGGATAGCCAAGGCAAGCCCAATCTCCTCAAAACTTGGAAGCTAAACAGGGCTGGCCCTGGCAAGTACTTAGAAAGGAATGCCAGGGCCAGGATGCAGAGGCAGGTAATAGTAAGCCACTTCTCTGAAATGTCCGAGCCCCACTAGGGGTCACCAGATGTCAACCATGACTTCCAGACATACACACAGACACAGATTCATGTGTGTGTGCGCGCACACACACACACACACACAAATACTCACACACGCAAAAAAAAAACCCCACTAAAGTCAGTGGACCTACAATGTTGCAGCTCTGTTTAGGATTGCAGTGTTTGCTAACTGTCTCTGTGTGTGAACCTGGAAAGCAGGTTACAATCAGTCTATAGCCCATTGTTTTCATTACAGGATTGTGTTTGGAGAAAAGTTTAAACACTTACAAGAAATTTGTCTATTTATAGTCATAATAGAGTTAAAACATTTGGACCAATTCTTCTTTTAACGGAGCCATCTGGTTTTCACTTCTTTGTGTCTCTACTGCAATGGTTCAATAACATCTGTACATGTAGCAACAGTCCAATGATATGGGTACCAGTAAGACAAACCAGCTGGCATTGGAAGAGGTGATGGAAAGGGTAAGAAACACCCTCTTCTGGTACTCTAAGAGCAAAAAGTTCCAGACACAACAGGATAAAATGAATGTGCTGACAGATTTCTCCCTAAATATTCTGACCCAGGGGGAAAAGCGTCAGGCACAAAATGTTTCATTTCTGGTCAATGGGAAGGATATTTCAGAAATTTTAGAACCTGAGTTTGGATCAAAGATGGAAATGCCTGATCAGAAACTGAACTATTTTACATAGTCTACTGGATTCTAGCTTCTCTATCACTATCAAAGAGTTAATTGGGAACAGAATGACTTAGGGAAATGGAAGGGTCAAGATGCTTCCTCATCCAACATCATAAATAAATGGCAGGGCCAGTCAGTCAGCATTGTTCTCTACATCAACCAGTTTATAGAATTCATACCACAATTGCTACAAGGAATGAGAGAAGTGCCTGCTGAGGTAATAGCTGTAGATTTTCTGTAATGGTCTGGTATTTGGCCAAAGACTGTATGGTAAAACTGGCTTCTACCATAGAGTCTTTGTCCAAATACCAGAATGTTACCAGTACATCACTGGTGTGATAATTTCACTTCCTGTGCAACACTGGTGACAAAGTCTGTGTCTTTCTCTTTCTCCAGGTAAGTCCCCCCACCGACCAGATGATCGATGGCAGGGGTTAGGGCCTAGTGGTGGGAGACCCCTGCCTCCGCTGGGAGGGGTCTGGCAACCCTACATATGTGAGCTGAGAAGGACACTAAACAGCTAAGGGCTTTGTTAGTGCTACTCAGCACCAAGGAATTTTCCTCCCAAACCCACCATGCTACACGAGACAGTGATAGGCTCACTTGGGAATGCCCCTTCTTCCATAGATGTCTCAGGATACTCACCAAATAGCCCTAAACTCTAGCAATGCACACTATTCCTGCTATTCCTACTGATCGTCTAACCAGTCCATCCAGTCAACCTAATTAATATTCACATGGAACCCCCCAAAAAAACAATGTGGGACAAGTGGAAACAAGCGGAAACAACCTTTTTTCTAGCGAATTTGAAAGGACCCACCCAAAAAAAATCCTACTCATAGCCATGAGGTTACCACCCAATCTCACATTAGTCAACATCCAGCTTGCAGCAAAAACCTGAAGCACAGCTACAAACCACCTTAAATAGTCTCTACAAATGCCACCTACCAGACTGACTGGGCTGCCTGGCCTGTGTTACACAGTAAAGTAGGTAGGCTGCAGTTTTTTTCAGGGAACACATTCAGCAATCAAACTTGCAGTGTTCAAAGGTGGCAATCAGACATGAGCCAGTCACTCAGCCTGTTTGGTTCATGCTGAGCAGCCATGGATGCCTGCAAAACTGTTTTGCATTGGGTTTTTGCAAAACTGTGTATGCACCAAGACGCTGCCAATTCTAACTGATCAGCAGCCATTAACATCACTAAGAACTACTTAGAAAAACACTAAATAGTAGGATTTTATTGAAACACACCCTTTATTTATGACTGGTTTCTATGATTTGTGAGGGATCTAACTGCCTACGTAAATATTTGCAGATTGAGTGGAGCTGCTGTGCAGCAAATATGAGGGATAGTAAACTGGGCTGTATGAGAATGCACATGCACAAGAAGCCAGTTGTGGCATAAAGTAAAGGTAAAGGTTCCCTTACTCGAAAGCCAGTCAAATCCGACTCTAGGGTTGCGGTGCTCATCTCCGTTTTAAAGCCGAAGAGCCAGCGCTGTCCAAAGACGTTTCCGTGGTCATGTGGCTGGCATGACTAAACACCAGGGCGCACGGAACGCTGTTACCTTCCCACCGAAGTGGTACCTATTTATCTACTTGCAATTTCTTGCTTTCGAACTGCTAGGTTGGCAGGGGCTGGAACTAGAGACAGGAGCTCACCCTGTCTTGCGGCACCCGGGTCTTGAACTGCTGAACTACTGACCTTCCGCAGCCTGCAGTTCAGCGTCTTAAACATTTGAGCCACCGCAGCTCCTTAGTTGTGGCATACTGTATGGTTATTTATTTATTAAGACATTTATATCCCACTTTTCCTCTTGGTTCAAGGTGTCTTACAATAATAACTAAAATATCCCCAGTTAAAACCAAAGATAAAGTATCAAGCTCCTCCTCACTTAACAGATGCCAGCTGTTCAAACCCCCTCAAAAGCCCTGGCAAGCAGGCAGGACTTGCAGCATTTCCTGAAGATCTCCCACCTCATCTCTTCAAGTAGCCAATTCCACAGAGCTGGAGCCATGGCTGATGCCAGACAGGCTGCCCTAAGTGGTGGGATAGCCAACAGATGGCTGCCTGATTAGCAAACAAAGACATGGAAGGAGACGGTCCTTCAAATATATGGGTATTAGGTCTTGAAGGGCTTTAAAAATCATAATCGGCACCTTGAACTGAACTCAGAAACAGACTGGCAGCCAATAAATCTTTTCAAATTGGGCAATGTATGTTCCCTGCAGCTAGCCCCTGATAGCAGTTGGTCAGCTGCATTCTGGACCAGTTATAGTTTCCAGGTTGTCTTCAAGCATGGAGCCCAACATAGAGAGTACATTGAAATATCCCAGCCATGAGGTTACAGAGGCATGGATCAGTGTGGCCAGATCTGCATTTATTTATTTATTATTTATTATTCACATTTCACAGGTCAGATCACAATTCACACTTAGGCCTTATGGCATCACAACAAAATAGTAGTAATAATAGTAATTTATTAAAAACAGTAAAACAACATTAAAACAATATATATCAGTTTGTGCAGTCCTCACTATTGGTGTTGCTGAAATCCAAGGCTGTATAGTCTGGGCTGCATAAGATGGTATCTTCACCAGAGGGACAGCTTTTTTCCTGGATGCCTCACCCAAAGGCCTGGTGGAACAGGTCCATTTTGCAGGCCCTGTGGAATGGTGACAGATCCCGCAGGGTCCTGATCTCAAGAGGGAGCATATTCCACCAGGCTGGGGCCAGGGCAGAAAAGGCCCTGCCCCTGGTTGAGACTTTGTCCCTTTGTTGTCTGGGGACAACCAGCAGGTCTTGATCAGCAGAGCACAAGGCTCTCCAGGGCACATATGAGAAGAGGTGGTCCCTTAGGTATGTGGGTCCCAGGCCATGCAAGGCTTCAAAGATAAATACCAATAACTTGAAGCAGACCTGGTACTCAATCGGTAGCCAGTGCAGATGGTGGAGTGCTGGCCGAATGTGTGCCCACCCAGGCAATACAGACAGCAGGTGCACCGCAGCATTATGCATTAGCTGGAGTGTTTGGATCAATTGCAAGGGCAAGCCTGCATAAAACGCGTTACTGTAATCATGCCTGGAAGTGACCATTGCATAGAGGTACTATGAGGAAAGGTTAAAGCGCTTAGGGCTCTTTAGCTTGGAGAAACGACGACTGAGGGGTGACATGATTGAGGTTTATAAGATTATGCATGGGAAAGAGCAGGTAGAGAAAGAGGTACTTTTCTCCCTTTCTCACAACTCATGGGCACTCAGAGGTCATTTCGGGGGGGAACGTGGGGGAACGCAGTTCCCCCGGGTGAGGTGCATGGGTTGGGGCACACGACGAAGCCCTGCCCCCTGCTTCCAGCTGCCCCGCTTCCGGCCCTCATTCAGCCAGGAGGAGGCAGGAGAAGAGGGAGGGTAAGTTGCTTCCTCCCCGCCTCTCCCCACCCCTGCCTGCCTGGGGCCAGGGAGGGCCTTGGCGGGGCTTCCTCGCACTCCTGCCGGCCTTGCAGGTCCACCGCCGGGCCCCTGATGTCAGGGGGTGTGGCATATGCTAATGAGTTATGCTAATGAGTTCCCCTAGCTCTTTTTCTACGAAATGACCCCTGTGGGCACTCAATGAAATTGCGGCACACTCAGTTTAGAATGGATAAAAGGAAGTACTTCTTCATCCAAAGAGTGATTAACACATGGAATTCACTGCCACAGGAAGTGGTGGCAGCTACAAGCATGTACGGCTTCAAAAGGGAATTAGATAAGCATATGGAGCAGAGGTCCATCAGTGGCTATTAGCTCTGGGGCAAGTGATGCTCTGTCTTCTTGGTAGGAGGGCTTCTAATGCCCCGGCCCCAGTGGTGGACCTCCTGAGGGCACCTGGTATTTTTGGCCACTGTGTGATACAGAGTGTTGGACTGGATGGGCCTTTGGCCTGATCCAACATTGGCGTCTCTTATGTTCTTATGTTCTTATTGTATGGGTTACTGTAGCCAAATCCTGGGGGGAGAGGTAAGGGGCCAGCTGCCTTATCTGTCTAAGATGGTAAAAGGCAGACCTAGCCACTGTGGTGACCCTGGCCTCCATGGTGAGTGAAGCATCCAGGACCACCCCCAGGCTCCTCACCTTCTGGGCTGGCACAAGTGGTGTGCCATCCAAGGCGGTCAGCCTGATTCCCAACCCTCCTCCCCCCAACTTAGGTACAGGACCTCCATCTTAGTTGGATTCAATTTCAACCAGCTCTGCTGTAACCATCCAGAAATGGCCTCCAGAGCCCTGGCCAGATTTTCTGGGGTGGAATCTGGGCATATGGATCCACAAGGGTTAAGCTGACTCTAAATGTTATAAAATGCAAAATTTATTCAGGTGTACACATTTTAAAACTTAGACTCATTAAAAATATACCATTCAGACATAAAAAAAACTTCTCAACATTCATACATAGATGGGTTAGTGCTGTGCAACCGAACCAAACGCGTTTCGGCCCCTCAAAGGGCCTTCCTCAGTGGTCACAATTCCAATTACAAATTTGACATACATTCAAAACTTTTTTTTCATAAGATGTTACATACATATACAGTACAAGGCCAGATGTTGTTTCCTAAATAATGATTGCAAACAGAAAAAGAGGGAAAAGGGAAACAAAGAAAAATTCATTATAATTTCCCTTATATATATTATTGTTAATTGAAAAATACTATATACTAAAAATAAATAAAAAATTACCTTCTGTATTTGTTTATTATTAATCTATAAGATGGGCCTCCAGTCTAGCCAATTAAAGTCCACCAATAATTCTAAAGATGAAAGGGAATGAAACAATTCCATAAAGTTATATGTTTCAAAAAGGAATTCATTTTTTATATAATTTTTTTCAAAAATATTAGCCTACTAACCTGGTAGCACAAATTCCCAACCCTCCTCCCCCCAACTTAGGTACAGGACCTCCATCTTAGTTGGATTCAATTTCAACCAGCTCTGCTGTAACCATCCAGAAATGGCCTCCAGAGCCCTGGCCAGATTTTCTGGGGTGGAATCTGGGCAGCCATCCATCAACAGAGAGAGCTGGGTGTCTTCCACATACCGATGATATCCCAGCCCAACCCCCCAGACCAAGACTCTCACTAAATGTGCAAGTAAACACCATAAATAACACCAGTAACCATATCATGACTAACATCGTAATCAATTATAATGACAGTGTCATACAAAGCTGATAAGATACAAATTATCAAAAGACCAAGAAGTACACACAAACAAAGTAATCACGATAAGGAACAACAACAATAACAATGTGGAAACGAAGATTCATAATAGTAGCCAGTAACAGCAATCATTGCCCATAACAGCAAAACAAGGTCCTGGTACAATCCCCTTGCTTCTTAAGTTCTCTTCCTCAGTTGCTGTAAACCTCAAAAGTTCTGTATTGGATGCAATAACGCAAGGGCTTTCACAATCTCCCTCAGGAGTGACCTTGATGTGAACCTCCTGGTCTCCCGTCTGGGGTGATACAATCAGAAAGGAACATATATCCCACAGTCACTGGGGCACAGCCTGCTACCAATTCAACCATGGAATGTTCTCACATTGGTGAGAGAATCGCCCCCTGTGGCACTCCACATTCAAGTGGGTATTGCAGGGATATTCCCTCACTAAGTGCCACCCGCTGTCCCCGATCTCAGGAGAAAGGAGGAAAACCATTGTAAGGCAGACCCTGGAACTCCTGTCTCGGTGAGGCAGTGTAGTAACTGAAGCATTGGTGATACTGGGCAGGGAGGGAAGGTGGCAAACATTAACACTGCACGTTTTAACACTTTCTTCTTGTTTTCCATACTTTTAATGTTGGTCAGCTCATTTGTTTTGTTTCACCCACTGAGCTTGCAGGAAGTATGATGCAAAAGCTCTCAGGAGAGAGTCTGGGGAAGGACTGTGGCTCAGTGGTGGAGCTCATGCTTTGTCAGCAGATTGGCCCAGTTCAATTTGTAGCAACTCCAGTTTAAGGAGCTTGGATAGCAGATGTTAGGAAGAACTTTTCTCTGCCTGAAATTCTGGAAAGCCATTGTAAGTCTGAGTAAACAATATTAAACTAGCTGGCCCAAGGGTCGCATAAACATCTCATTGAAAGGTACCATTTTATACCCCAGGTAGGAGTTCACATGACTGATGAGAGATGAAGAAGAAAAGGAAAAAGAAGAAGAAGAGGAGGAGGAGGAGATTGGATTTATACCCCACCCTTCACTACCCAAAGGAGACTCAGAGTGGCTTACAAACTCCTTTCCCTTCCCCTCACCACAACAGACACCCTGTGAGGTAGGTAGGGCTGAGAGAGCTCTTTTGAGAACTGTCCTTGAGAGAACAGTTCTGAGATAACTTGTGACTGACCCAAGATCACACCAGCAGCTGCATGTGGAGGAGCGGGGAATCAATCCCGGTTTTCCCAGATTAGAGTCTGCACTCTTATCCACTACACCAAACTGGCTCTCTAAGGGAGACCACTTGAGTTTAAAATGTTCCCTACCCAGAGAAAGCTAAATATCAAAGAGGAGACTTCTAGCTTTTTCTTCACTGTCACGTGCTAGTTTTCTATATATAGTGTTTTTTCTACCTTGGAAGACAAATCAATCACATGAGCCGCATCTGACATGGTGCAGTCTGAAGTAGTACAGCCCAGATCCAAGTTTATCACTACAGTAAGAACTAGCTCAAGAGCAGAGCAGCCTTACTGGATCAAACCTTAATAAAGCATTTCTGTCTCAAGCAGTAACCAGCCATGTGCCTATTGGAAAGCTTGAACACATTAAGCAGTATTGTACTGAGTCAGGCCTTTGGCTTATTGAGGTCAATATTGTCCACTATTACTGGCAGTGGCTCTTCAGAATCTTTCACATCACCATTTGATGCCAGGACTGTCTGCATGTTGGTCTGTTGTTGAGCGATAGTCCAATCCCTGTGCATAGCTTACAAACAGACCATGAGCTCCCCTTCCTGTCCATGGTTTGCCCTCATCATCTGGTGTTCAAGGAGGTTACTATGGCTGCTTCATTTAACTATCATGCCTAACAGTTTCTGACTCCAGTGGAAATTACAAAGAGGGACCCAAATGTTCTAGTTCCTATGGGATTCTTTTACTTTCCTTTCACTGCTGTCTGATTTAATATCAAATTCAAATGTCCACCTACAGGTGACTGCATGCTAGTGAGCCTTAATTTGTAGTCACAGATCCATGCAAAGGGGAATTGATTGCAGTCATGCTGGGTGTTTATTTCCCCCCCTTTTGGCAGAACATCTCGTGCTGGGGAAAGTAGGATCTATCTGTTATTTTTGCTTTGTTGCGCTTGTTCAGACTGCTGTAATGCTGTTGAAAAATCTTGTCGATAGCCACACCTGCCAGTCTTTCAGAGCAATTATAAAATAACAAAAGCTGGCAAATATATATATAAAAAGGAATTAAATTGATATCCATTTCCAATCAGGAGTCATCCAGGCCTTGTTAGTTCACTGGCAGGTGTTTAAGCTGCAGCACACAGAGAGACACACACACACACAACCAAGATGAATCCCACCTATCTAACTTGCCTTTCACTTGCAGAGGATATAGTTTTGGCTCTCTCTTTACAGTGTCACACCTGATTATTACCTACAGAGAATCTCCTCTTCTATTTCTGCTAATAGTTTCCTTCTTGGTTGTCATGTATTGGCAATGACTCACAATTTTAAAAAAAATCCACAGCAATGACGCATGCTTGTAATGCATTCCACAAATTTGTGTAAACCCAGAATTGACCATGAAGGGGGAAAGGAGATGTGACAGATATAGAAAGTAAAGACAACTGAAACATATAAAAAGTAGAGACCAATGTAACATACATAGAGAGGTCTATCTGGAGTAAAAGCAGCCTCATTATATTCCATTGAAATATATTTCTTCCTCTTCAGGGTCTATTTTGCAGGGCAAAGGAATTCTCCAAGTGTCAAGCAGAAGCTGGCTGTGTATAAGCTTGATTATTTTCCCTTTTCCTTGTTGCTGGCATCAAGGATCCTACCTCCAGTCCCCAGAACAATTTTGCAGTATGCTTTGTTTTAAATCAGGGGTGTTGAACTCATTATAACAAATGAGTGCTGGATCTGACATAAATGAAACCTTGTTGGGCCGGGCCATATGTGTCATAAAATGTAATGCCAGGTAGCGGAGATATAAACTTTATAAAGGGCACAGACAAACACAATTAAAGATTTTCTAAACTTTAAATAAAACATGCTTAAAACACTAGCACTCTTGCAATATTTTGTCTATTTAACAGTCTCTGATAACTGACCCTTCTTGCTCTGAATTATTGCATCAAAATGTCTGTGTTGTAGCAATCTTGAGTATGCTGTTCAGGTATGTATCTGTAAGCTGCAAACCTACTTTAGATTTATTGAAATTCATTACAGAAATCTCATGCTCGGTATTCTGAGCTTAGGACCCAGGTGAAAACATGAAATAGCTGGGCATTGCAAGCTTTTGTACATAAGCTGCTTTCTCATGTGTTTGCCTACAAAATTATACTCTTCCTTAGATAAATAACTACAACTTCCTACAAAGGAAATGTACTGGGTGAACTTTGTCTGGACACACACTCTCACTGGCTTGTTATTCTTCATCTAAAATAGTTCACATGGCTTTCCTACTGAGAAATACTGGATCATGAGGGCATGAATACAGTGAAAAGGGGGAGGGAACACAATTGCATCCAGGAGAGCCCTGGCATAAGAAGCCCAACAAAACACAGACGCACTGCAGCAAGGCACACAAAAACTCATACCTTGAACAAAATTTTGTTGGTCTTAAAGGTGCCTGGTATTTCTCCCATGTGATTGAGGCAGCCGAGCAAAGCAAGCTCTCCCTTGTTCCCTCTCTCCCTCCCTCCCTTCAGGGAGGAGCCTCAGCCAGTGGAAAGAAAGAAAGGCTTTCCTTTGTCTCCTGCAGCCTGGCCAGGAAGCAAGATCTGGCTAGTTCCCTCCCTCCCCCTGGGGGGAGGAGGAAGAAGATGAGCCTTAGCCAGTGCTTTAGCAGACTCTCTCAATTGCTAAGAGAGGCCTATCTATCTCTCCTGTGTGATTGAGAGAGTCTGGTAAAACGAGCTGTGATGTGGCAGCAGCAGCAAAACTGGAAAAGGAAGCAGGAAATAGCCAGGCCCTTGGGGACCGGATTGGAGCCCTCCAAGGGCCTGATCCAGCCCTTGGGCCGCATTTGACACCCCTGTTTTTAATGTTTTCAGATTGTAAGTAACAGATGCTTTTATTTTGATTATTACTTATAATGACATGGCTATGCCTTAGACAATGTGCCTCTAGATGATGCCAGTTTCATTACCTGGAAATATGCATGTGTAAAGGAGGAAGTTTCCTCTTGTGTATTAAAATGCAGGTCCTATTACTGGATCACCACCCAGAATACATAGAAACCATCCTTGAGACTTCTCAAGAAGGAATTATATCAATCCCCATGGCAAACTCACTCCACTGCAGAAATCCATGGAGATGCCATTTTCTATTGATTTCTCTTCCTGTGGACACTTTCTGTTCAATTCATTTTTATTGTTGATGATCCTGATCAATGATGCTAGGGCAGCCATCACCACTACATCTCACAGTCTGTTCAATAGTTCCAGTTAACATTGTGAAATGTTCAACAACCTATTCATCAGTGTCTGAACAGTTCAAATATGTGGTACAAAGTCAATTATCCTACTGTTTTCCAACAGGTTTCCCTCTTGTCTGTTACAGCTTCCTCTTCTGAATTTACAGGCATGGGGGTGCCTCTGTATACCTTATGGATGCCTGTTTGTTAATACCATAGGCAAGTGAACAGTCCAGATGTAGGTTAAGTTGCACAAGTGTGTCCATGCACTGTCTAATAGAATTGTAGTTAGGGTTTTTTTCCCTTTTCCCCTCATAGGAAGAACAATTGTTTCCTGGACAACAGCATGACTCCCCTCCTGTGTTATAACAAAGAGCTGCTCTGCTTTTCTGCCTTCACATGTCCAGGACCATGTAGCATATGAAGCAATTATACAGGAAAGCCTATATAAGTGGCTGCTGCACAGGGGCAAAGCTGTTGAACATAGTGTTCAGTTTCAACTTGGAATTAAAACACTGAGGCAATCTAATGAGAAGCTCGATCATGTGTAAATGAACAGTTTAATCACTGCACATTTAAATGTCAATCACGTTGGTTTCAAAGTTCTCAGCATCCCTATTTCTGATTTGTTTCTTTTGTATTTTAACCCTACTTATATGCTGTATAAACACAACTGGCACAAAATATTGTTAAAATAAATTTCAGAGGAAACATTTTACCCAAAGAATCAGAAATTTGCAGAAAAATAAACTCATAAGTTCCATTTGCACAATGGAGAAGCAAAACAGTAATAGGGAGTTCTGAATCAAACCAGCAAGGACAAGAAATTCAACAGCATCTTCCTTCCATGGCCAACACTAAAAAAAAAGTCCAAGTTTTGCTTGCAATGCATGGAATGACCCATATTATGCATTTGGTTTGCTCTATTATATTTTTGAATACATTGGAAGAGGCTGATTTCAGTTACTTGGGTTTCTTGTACTCAGCTTTCTCTCTCTGATCGGCTACAGCAATAGTGGGAAAGATTGGTTTTATTAAGCTGAACTCTGTCCCATAAGACATCATATATGCTACTTGAGTAGATCTTAGGGCTTCTCACTCTGCCAAGTTCTTCAGAAGCTCTGTGGATTTAAATCAGATTAGCACATCAGTAATCGCAGGGAACTTTTAAAGAGAGTGAAAAAATGTTTATTTAAACAGAAAAAAATGTACATTGATGGTAGCTTGTATTAAAAGCATATGACATCAGGGGTCTCTTTATAGATTTACTAACCCAGAGGTCTCGAGCATAGAATCCACAAGTGAATCTGAATGTCGACTAGAATAATCTTTATCTCCTCTGCTGCATAAATGTTCTCTACATAGCACAAGGTGATTTCTCACCAAGCTGTGGAACAAGAAGGCAGATGTCTCTGGTTCTGCGGCAGACGGCATGCTTTGCATACAGAAGGTCCTAGGTTCAATCCCTGGCAAGAATCTCACTAAGCAGGTGCTAACCAGGACAGATCTCATGTATCATTTGTGATTCTTTTCATGAATTTTATTTATTTATTTATATGATCACTGGGGTTTTTTTCTAGATGATATATATTGAATAATTTATTGAGAAAGGGTGATGGCTTAAGACTTATGATGTCTTTTGAATTAATAATTACTAACCATCAGTTAACCAGAAAAATATTGCTAATATGAATTTTAAATGATACTCAATTAATATACAGATTGAAGTAGTAGACGGATTTAAAGGTAAAGGTTTCCCTTGCTCGAAAGCCAGTCGAATCCGACTCGAGGGGGCGGTGCTCATCTCCATTTCTAAGCCAAAGAGAAGCAAGACTCCTCTGTGGTCATGTGGTCGGCATGGCTAAACGCTGAGGTGCACGGAACGCTGTTACCTTCCCACCAAAGTGGTACCTACTTGCAATTTCTTGCTTTCGAACTGCTAGGTTGGCAGGAGCTGGGGTCAGAAACGAAACAGGAGCTCACTCTGTCATGAGGCACTAGGGTCTCGAACTGCCAAACTACAAACCTTCCAGTCTGCAGCTCACCGTCTTAACCTCTGAGCCACCATGACCCCCAAAGGGATTTACAGGTACATATTAAACTAGAAGAATGGGCTTGTATTTGGGGTTGCATGATTCCAAAATTGGTTTCTATGGACCTGAGACATTCTTAAGGTACTCTTCCAAAGGCATTTCACTCCTCATAAATTAACTTCTAGATATAAAACTCTGTGGGATCTTTGTTGGATACATAGTTCTTCATCAACAGACTTATTCCATAATGGTTGGACATGTTTATTCATTTATTTAGTTCATTTACACCTGCCTTCCTCCTCATTGGCAACACAAAATGGCCTACATTGCTTTCCTGTCCTCCAAAAGCCCTGCGAGGGAGGGTAGGCTGAGAATACATGACTGGACTAAGGTCACCCAGCAAGCCTCCACACACCCACTCCAATCAGCCCAGCAATTGCTCCCTGTGATGACCTCACTGAAGATGGAGCTTTTTTCTGTTGTTGTGCTCACACACTGAAATGGGTTTCCAGAAAGCCCCACCTCTCTTAGGCAATCAAAAATGTTCTATTTTACCCAACCATCTCCTGAGAGCTGAGATTTTACCTCTGTAATAAAAAGGTAAAGGTTCCCTTGCTCGAAAGCCAGTCGAATCCGACTCTAGGGTTGCGGTGCTCATCTCCGTTTCAAAGCCGAGGAGCCAGCGCTGTCCGAAGACGTTTCCGTGGTCATGTGGTCGGCATGATTAAACACCAAGGCGCATGGAATGCTGTTACCTTCCCACCGAAGTGGTACCTATTTATCTACTTGCAATTTCTTGCTTTCGAACTGCTAGGTTGGCAGGAGCTGGAACTAGAGACGGGAGCTCACCCCATCATGTGGCACCCGGGTCTCGAACTGTTGAACTACTGACCTTCCATAGCCTGCAGTTCAGCGTCTTAACCACTTGAGCCACCGCAGCTCCTATCCTCTGTAATACCGAGGAAGCAAGAAGGACAGAAGGAGGAGGATCTATATAAGGGACTATTGCCGAAGACACAGAAACAGTTATAAACTTTGAGGAAGGAGGAGGGAGGGTAGAGAATACAATATGTGTGGGAATAGGGATGTGCTTGATTGTAACATGGAAAAATATAATAATAATAAAAAAGATATGTCATCTGACATTTGTGACCATTTACATGCAAAAATGGACATCAAGGGCAGTCTCAATTTTACCATCACATTTTTGTCATTAAAAAGTTGGCTGCAATTTGATTCCAAATCATGCCAAGAAACCAGAAATAATCTCCAATTCCCAAATTGAGCAAGAACCGTTGTAAAATTGGTAAGATCTCTAATTATGATATTCACACTGCATAGAGAGCTACTTAACTAACTTTTGACTAAAGCTACCTACTTAAGTTCAGAGCGGAGGCAACGTTTGAAGCGGGGGTTAAGAAGTACACAGAATAGTCATATTAGATGGTCCAACAGCTTCTTTCCCACTGAGAAGGCCTGCAAGTAAGGTGTAAGGTGTAAGGTTTACAATTATGGCTTGGGAAATCCCCAGACAGCTAGGGATACATAAAATTCAAGATGCTGCTTATCCACACAGTCCTCTCATGGTTTAGGACTTGCATATCTGCAAGACCACCTCTCCCGATATGCTATGCTGAGGCAGCTCCACTCACCAGAGCAAACACTTCTGCACACATTGCCCTGCAAATGGGTGAAGATCAACAGCTGCCATACCCAAATCTTCTCTGTAGAAGCTCACACCTTGCCTGAGGAGGTCAGGAGGGCTCTCACTCTTCAACCATTTTGCAGAATGTGTAAAATGGAACTGTTCAGGCAGGCATTTGTATGAAGTCAATGAAGTATGCAGTTAATGTAAAAATTAAGGTAGTCTTTTTAAAAACTTTTTAAATTTCAGAATATAAACAAGAACACTTAAAACAGACTTACAAATAATACAAACAATATATCGATAAACTACATGATTAAGAACAAATGGTTGTGAGATATACAATGATGTAAGATTTATTTTAAACATACATATCGAAGGAAGAGTAATATACAATCTAAATAAACAATTATGCATTATTTTTGAGGGTATAAAGATTGAACTTGATAGGCCAACCATAACATATTGTCGATATAAATCCAGAAGTAAGTTAAGTTGCTATAATAAAGGTTACTTAAGAGAGAGTTATTTATGTTGTTGCTATTTGCCATGAAGTCTATGAAAGGGAGCCACTGTTCCATAAAATTAGATTGGTACAGATTCCAAATGTGAGATTTGGTCTGAGATTTTCTCCATAATGAAATAGTCCCAGATTGTACTGAAGGTAGTCTTTATTGTTCATATTATGACTTTTTTTTTTAACACTGTCCTCTCATTTTGTAATCTAGCCTTCTAAATCTCTGCCCATGAATTAAGATCACAGAAAAAGGCCCTTCTGACTGTTCCACCAATTAATGAAGCCATCTGGTGGGCACGTGGTGGGCCTTTTCTCTGGCAGCCCCACAATTATGGAAGAACTTCCCCAGGAAAGTATGCCTGAACCCTTCACTTTTAATCTTTAGAAGGCTGTTGAAGACAGTTTTATCTAGGATTCCATTTGACTAATTTAGTTTATATTGGCCCCGGTCACACGCGCAGGAAACTGCGGGGGAGAAGTGTGGCTGTTTGCCCCGGGGCAAACTAACACGCAGTAAAGTGATCATACCTCCTGTGGAGGTTCTGTGGAGGTACCGTGGAGCTTCCGTGGTTACGGAGAGGCGTCGATCACAACACATGCCTGCGCGCAACGAAGAAGCGCGCGGCGCGGCGAACTGGGTTTCTTTTTTTGTGTACACTACGAATGCGCATGCTCCGTTGAGTGCTTATGCGCAACCACGGAGACTTGGGGAAAAAAAAAATCTTCTTCGCAAGGGGACATGGGCGGGCGCCGGATGCCACCGGAAACGCGATCAGACGCCCGCCCTTGCCCCGCAGTTTCCGGAAACTAGTACCTCCGAGGTACTAGTTTTTTGCTCCGTTTTATCGGCGGTTCGCCACAGTTCAACCACGGGAGCTCTACGCTCCCCAGATGTTGCCGTGTGATCGTGCCAGGTAACTCCGCCTCTCTTCCGTCTATTTAGCGTGGCTTCTGCTCCGTGTGAACGGGGCCATTTATTGGCATTCCCAATTGAGATTTTTATATTATGGTATTTTATGTGTTTTTTTATAATTGTTGTTTTATTTAAATTGTAAGCTGCCTCGAGTTATGCAAGATGCTAACAAACATTTGAAACAAACAAACTGTACCTTACACTCACTATCGTTTGTTGCTTAATTTGTGGTATAGAAATTCATGTCCTAAATCCCATTAGTTTTACTGAAACTCTTAAAGTTTACCTCCAAATTCTTTTTGATGTTTTGCCAAAGTAATAGACTTGCCATCTGTTACTTCTTTCAAGGAACTATACCTTATTTATTTCAGAAAATATCATGGGAAAGAAGAGATGCAGCAGAACTGCAAAAAAAAAAAAAGAATTTTAATACATTACAAGGACACCACATTCCATATTCTAGAGCTCTTTAGGTGGAAACCCTAAAGAGTAGGAACCTCCAAATGTTGCTTTAAATGGAATCCAGTAGGTACTCATGCATGTGCATTATCCATCTAATAGTCTCACTAGTCAAAACTTTCATTGCTTCTCTCAAAAATCCTCAGGGTTTTTGCCTGAACAGAACATTAAAATTTATGTTTACATGACATTCTGGGCAACAAAGGTTGCTATGGGCGGGGGGATCTGACCTGACTAAACTTCTGTGTCTTTGATGGGAAGAAATTTAAAATTTTATCTTTTGGCAGCATGGAGTTAAAAATGTTCACCTACTTATTGCTAGAAATCAAGGTGCTTTTAAAGGGGTCAAAAAAGGTTTGTTCAGAGGCTGCCAAAGAAGGCATACATTATAGAATTGTAGTTGTTTGAACTAGTGGTGTTTTCAGAGTCTTCCCTAACAAGGACCTCCCAGAATTCACTGCTCCAGTCTGAGCTCTATTATCCAAAGCACTGATCAAAACTACATACATATTTTCTCATATTTTTCATCAGTATATTCTAGATGAGTGGTATGCCTTTGGATATCATAATGGAGATAACATGGTGGTAGTACTGATTGCTGTCAGTTAACACTGCCATTCTCTGGAATTTGTGTGGGGGGATCCTCCTGGCCTCTGCCTGTTACACTAATGAAGTCTACTGTCTGGGTTTTATCTGCTTTTGCTTTTCTGACCTTGGTCGTACCTGCCCTGCCCTGTGTAAATTGATGGTGCATCCAGAAGTCCAGGGATACAGCAGGTCAGACCAGGGTAGAGTTGGGTGGAGTTCAGTCTCTCTCCCCACTCCCAAGCAAGGAAGGTGGTGTGCAAAGCAACACCACCAACCTTGCAGGCTGCACATGCATGCATCAATTGGCTGAAACTGGCCTCCCCCCTGTTGTTTTTTTGGGGTTTCTGTGTGGCACTGTGGCATGCTTGCACTGCCACAGTGCCACTTGTTCTGGAGTGTGCCACCCAAGACAGCTCATTTTCCCTGAGATTCTCTGGGAGAGTCTGACTGCTTGGTGCTGCCTGCTTGCCTGTCTTAAGTGCTGCTGGCTGGGTTTCCCCATTAGAAACAATAGAGGTAATGGGGGTAACCTGTTTGGGTAACCATAGAATTGAGTCCACTGGTCCAATTGCTTTGGTACATGGGGGTTTATGTGGGGAGAGGCTCCCGAAGCTACCCTGAAAATTTGGAGCCTCTCCCTCAAACCCCCTTCCCCCCAGAGCCACTAACAGTACCGTGGGAAAAAATAACTTTCTTTCCCACCATAGAGAACAATGGAGGGGATGGGGGCAACCTGTTTTGGGGCCTGTAGAATTGGACCCCCTGGTCCAATGTTTTTAAAACTTGGTGGATATCTTGGGGAGAGGCTCCATAAGCTACCTTGCAAGGTTGGAGTCTCTCCCTCAAATATATCATATTTTTGTCATTGACTTCAATGGCCCATAGGATATAATGGGGCCGAATTGCCACCGAATTTCGGCGACAAGCCAATTCATATCAGAGAATCTGAATCGGCCCACAGCAAACTGAAAGGGGCCCAAATGGGCCATTTTGGGGGGTTTGGATGAACCGAATGCACATCCCTACTCCTGGACCCCATTGTCTTCACCCAGATGGATGGGTCTGCCATGAAGGAACCCTGCAAGTACGAGACTGTGCCTTTATGGGTAGGGGTGGGAGGCCATTGGGAACACCAGCTGTTTGTCATCACCCAGGAATCTCGATTCCCCCTGGTGCTGGGTAGCCCAGTCTACACAATCACGACCCGTACATTCTGTGGAATGAGGGCAGTGTCCAATTCATCTCTCCCAAGTGTCAGGCTCACGCGTAGTCTGCAGAGTGAGCCCCCCCTCCAGATGAACCGGTGCAAGCATTCCTGGCTAGGGAGGAGCTGGACGCTATTTCCCCAGAGTATCGGGACTTGGCCAGGGTTTTCAAAGAGGAGGAGGCTGATGAATTACCACCTCACCGGCACATGGATTGTGCTATAGAACTGATTCCCAAGCACAAGTTACCCAAAGGGAAACTGTATGCGATGAGCCCAAGCGAAAAAGAGGAACTGCAAAAGTTTATTGACAAGAATCTGGCTAGGGGGTTCATTCACCCTGCATCCTCCCCATTTGCTGCCCTTGTACTATTTCAGAGAGAGAAAAGGATGGGGGGTTGAGACTCTGCACTGACTACAGGGGATTGAATGTGGTTTCCACTATGAATGCTTACCCCCTCCCCCTGATCAAGGATCTCCTGGCTGAGGCGGCTAAGGGGAAAATAATTTCCAAGCTTGATGTCAGGGATGCGTATTTCAGGGTGTGGATTAAGGAGGGGGACAAGTATAATACTCCACTGGGCCAGTTCGAATACCGGGTGATGCCTTTTGGACTACAAGGGGCTCCTGGGGTCTTCATGAACCTTATCAATGAAGTGTTGCACAAACACCTATTCAAGGGGGTCCTTGTTTATCTAGAAGATATCTTGATGTATTCCCCCAACAAATCTTCCCACGTGATGTTAGTGTGGGAAGTATTGCACACGTTGCACAAGCACAAACTGTTTGCCAAACTCTCGAAATGCGAGTTCCATTGTACTGAGATTGATTTCCTGGGCTATCACATTTCCCCACAGGGGCTGGAGATGGACCCTGCCAAGGTTCGGGACATACTAGGGTGGGAGCCGCCTCGCACCCAGAGGCAGCTCCAAGCGTTCTTAGGATTCACCAATTTTTACAGATCTTTTCTCGCCAACTTTGCCCTGGTGAGCTTACCACTCACAGATCTACTGAAAACAAAAGGGAAGGGGCCCGAGAGTACTCAGCCAGGAGCTAAACTGATGTGGTTGGCAAAATGCCAGGAGGCGTTCAATCGCTTGAAAGCTCTGTTCACATCTGAGCCAGTGTTGGCGCATCCTGACGACAATAAAAAAGTTTATTGTGCAGGTCGATGCTTTGGATGTCACCATGGGCGACGCCATTTCGCAAGAAGGGGGGATGGGAGGTTGCACCCCCTTGCATATATGTCCCGCAAGTTCAATGACACTGAGCGGAACTGGTCTGTATGGGACAAGGAAGCGGGGGTGATTAAGTTGGCCCTCACAACTTGGCGCCACTGGTTGGAGGGAGTGCGGGTACCATTTGAGGTCTGGACCTACCATAAAAACTTGGAGGTGTTGAGGACGCCCTGCAACCTTAATGCTAAGCAGTTGCAGTGGGTGGATTTCTTCTCCAAGTTCAACTTCACTCTCCACCATTTTCCAGGCAAAGCAAACTCTCTTGTGGATGCTTTTTCCTACCTTCCTTAGCATGACAGTCAGTGTTAAGGCATGCTGGACTTTATGTTCACTCCCAGTGGGGGGGTGGGCGGTACTGACTCACAGCCAGGCTAAAACCTCGCCCCCTGGGGATGGAGATAGCTGGGAAGTGAAGTTTACCTCTTCCCTCTCGGACTGTGATCGGAAGGAGCTGGAAAAGGAGGTGGATGTGGAGGAAAGGGCTAACAGCTGCTGGTACTGTGGGCACAAACTGTTTGTCCCATCTGCCTTGCGGGGAGAAGTCATATCAGCGGTGCATTGCAGTAAGCTCGCGGGGCACTTGGGCTTTGTGAAATCTTTACATTTATTGCAATGCCAGTTCTGGTGGCCCGGGATGAGGAAGGATCTCTCCCTGTTTTTCCAGTCTTGCCAGATGTGCATCATGTGTAAACCATGTCCTGGGAAGCCGCCTGGACTGTTGCGGCCTCTGCCCACCCCCAGCCTTCTGTGGGAGGTGATCTCCATGGATTTCATCATTGATTTACCTCCCAGCCATGGAAAGACAGCTATATGGGTGATAGTGGATCTTTTTACCAAGTAAGCCCATTTTGTCCCATTTAAATCCATGCCTACAGCTCACCTTCTTGCCAAAGCATTTCTCCAACAGGTGTTCAGGCTGCATACTTTGCACTGCAAGATAATCTCTGACCGCGGGTCACAATTTGTTTCTAAGTTCTGGAGGGAACTCATGGACCTGCTGGGGGTGGAATGGGGGCTGTGTAGTGCTTACCACCTAGAGACTGATGGCCAAACAAAATGGGTCAATCAAACCCTGCAGCAGTACCTCTGATGCTTCACAATCTATCAACAAGATGACTGGAAAGGGCTCCTCCCTTTTGCCAAGTTTTGTTACAATAATGCATGTCACTCATCTACAGGGGTGTCCCCGTTTATGGCTCTCTATGGATATGAGGCTCTGCCTCTCCCCTTCCTGACTGACTCTCCCCTGCCTGAGGAGGGTGTAGGGGAATGGTGTCAGCATTTGTGTGATGTGTGGCCAATCCTGTGCAAGACTTTGGATAGGGCCAAGAACATTCTGAGGGCTGGGACATCCAGCCAGGGGAATCGGTCTATGTTTCCACTAAGAACATCTGAGGTCTTCACCCTATGCATAAACTGGGGTGGAAGTTTATCTGCCCTTTTCAGGTGGTGTCTAAAATCAATGACGTGACTGTTGAACTGGAGTTGTCTAAACATTTAAAGTTTCTGCATCCCAGTTTCCATTTTAGCCTTCTAAAATGGGATCCTGGGCCTAATGTTTGGAGACCCCAACGGGCACACTGCCATTCTCTGGAATGTGTGGGGGGAATCCTCCTGGCCTACTGTCTGGGTTTTATCTGCTTTTGCTTTTCTGACCTTGCCCAGCTGCTATTGACTTGCTGGGAACAAACAGCTTCTCCTTTTGCCTGCTTTCTTTTCCCCGCGTGCACAGACTTTGCTTATTGGCTTTTGCTTGTAAGGGGGGTGTTTTGAACCTAGTATAATTCAGGGTGCCCTGATGCTTCAGTCCATTCCTGACACAAGAAGTACACGTGTCATAGTTATGAAATACCAATAAACAGAATTCTTATGAAGAGCTGTGTGGTGTGATCTGGCTATCGAACCCTGACAATTGTAATATATATCAAATCTGTATAAAATGTATGTCTGTAAAGCTCCTTGGGGAAGGAAGGTGGCATGGTATAGCCCGATCTCATCAGATCTTGTAAACTAAGCACAATTGGTACTTGGAAGAGAGACCACCAAGGAAGACTCTACAGAGGAAGGCAATGGCAAACCATCTCTCCTTCTCACTTGTCTTAGAAGCACCTTGCTTGTGTCATCATTAAGGATGGACATGAACTGGGAAAAGGCAGTTCATGAACCCAACCATAACCTGAACTGAACGGGGTGGTTCATTTGTGAACCAAACTGGTTCATGGTTTGTGGCACCACAAACCCTATTGAAAAGAACTGCAGTCCCTTTAAATGGAGTTTGCAGAAAGCCCAAAAAACAGCTGAGTGGTGGGGAGTAGCCTGCTTCTGCGGCTCAACTATTTTGGGCTATCTTGTGCAGTCCCTTTAAAATTAAAAGGACTGCACAAGGAAACACAAAACAGTTGAGCCGCAAGGAACAGCTTTCATGGGGAACAGCAAAACAGGGGTTTAAAGGGACTGCTTTCTACTGTATTAACAAACTGCCACCAATTGCTTTAAATGTTTATGGAAGCTCATGATGGCAGACCCATTATGAGCTTTGGTTTGTAAACCACAAACAGGGCAAATTTTTGCTTCCTTCCCCTTCCCTAGTCACCATAAGTCATCTGTGATTTGATGACACTCTACACACACAAACAAAGCTCTCTGGGGTATTTGCTTCCTCCCCATTCCCATATCCCATCTGACCTCTCAGCAACAACCAGATACCAGAGTAGATAAGTCTTCCTATGAAAATTACCTTTAATATGAGTACCTGATCATCATAGAAGCACCAAGCAAACAAGACCTATTTGCCAAATAGCATTCATCCTCCCAGTTGCTTGCTTTGAGCCCAGCCGTTAAAACTGCTCTTTAGAGTAGAATCTGTTACTCTGCCTGCCTCGAATATTATTGCCCTTGTCCCCAATAAATACTGGTCTTCCTAGGGTGTGGAGGCTTCAGAAATTACTAGCTTCACTTCACTCAGGTTTCCTGCCAGTAAGAACAGATTTAACTCCTCCTCTAGCACCCAGACAGCCTTTTAACAGCTTCCTTCCTGCCATGCCCACTTTCTAGCTCTCTTGCTCTACTCCTGAGCAGACCTTTACTTCTGGGTAGACTAATACTAGCAACCATTTCCCCATCCATCTCTTTGAAGACTACTACAAGAGTAATTTGGTTCTTCCATACAGCTGAAGTGATATATCTCTTATGACTTCTCCCTTGCTCATCTCCCCCACCTCCAAATTGCAGTGCCATTAGGACTGCCATCCTCCAGGTGGTGCCTGGAAATCTCCTGCAATTACAACTCCTGCAATTACAACTGTTCTCCAGACTACTGAGACCAGTTTTTCTAGAGGAAATGGCTTATTTGGACTCTATGGCCATTATACCCTGCTGAGGCCCCTTCCCTCCTCAAACCCCAACCTCCTCAGGCTCCACTCCCAAATATTTTAGGAATTTCATTACCCTAGGCAACCTAGGCAGCCTGCTGAACTGCAGGCTGTGGAAGGTCAGTAGTTCAGCAGTTCGAGACCCGGGTGCCGCATGATGGAGTGAGCTCCCGTCTCTAGTTCCAGCTCCTGCCAACCTAGCAGTTCAAAAGCAAGAACTTGCAAGTAGATAAATAGGTACCACTTCGGTGGGAAGGTAACAGCGTTCCGTGCGCCTTGGTGTTTAGTCATGCCGGCCACATGACCACGGAAACGTCTTCGGACAGCGCTGGCTCTTCGGCTTTGAAACGGAGATGAGCACTGCAACCCTAGAGTCGGATTCGACTGGCTTTCGAGCAAGGGAACCTTTACCTTTACCTTTTAGGCAACCTTAGGTGCCACATGTTATAACACCTGTGTATAGAAATTTTGATTTCTAAAGGTTTCATGCCTTCCCCTGGAATGTCTTGCTGATACCATGCTGTGCCTTGTTCCTGTTGAAGCCAAATGGCCTCAATAGCCATGCCATATAACCCCACATTCTTCACACTTCCATGCTGACAGAGACCAGATGGCCTCTGCCAAGCATGTCAGAAGCTCACGTAGCCGAAGCATGTCAGAAGGCACGTAGCCCATGGACTGGCTGGAGTTTGGGGGTCACATGACTGTGGGTGTGGCCTTCAGAGCTCTAGCCATTCAGATGTTGCACCCATGGCAACTCAACAATTGGACACTCCTAGGTCTACTCCAATTGGCTCCTGGCCATGGCTAATTTGCAACTAGATTGGTTTTTTTAACTGTCTGATCCCTTGGAGGAGAGCTCTCTCTCTGTTCCTGTTTGTGAGATCTCAGATGGATGCCTGAAATGCTGTCTTGCCATGCTGTCTCTGGGAGAGACAAAGAACTCCTTTGTGAGGCTGAGCACATGGCTGCATGCTTGCACAAAGATGGGACCTAATTGGACTGTATACTTGGACATTCTTGACTATGGATCATCCTGGTAACTATGCATATCTCTTCAGTGTTTAGTGAGGGCCAAGAGCCATAAGTTTTCTGGTTATGAAATCCTTATTAGTCTAATTGCTAAGTTCTGTGCTGAATAAACTTATCCTAGTTTTCTAACTTGTCTGATGTTGTAACTGGATCTAAAGGCTAAACTCCTGTGCCTAGCTGGCCACATGCTACCTATGTAAGATTAAGTGCATCTCTGAGCTAGAGTTGCTAATGTGTTAAGTCCCAGAGGCTAGTTAAGAGTCTGAACCTTGCTCTTGGGCTGGAAGGGGACTCTAGTTAAAAAAGGTTCTGGTGGCTTTTGTTCTGAAATCCAGAGAGGGTAGCATACCTTTCAGGATTATTGATTAAATTATTGTACAGTGTAGGTTTCCCCCCTGGACAGGCGTGAGGGCAAGAATCCTATACAACCTGGCAATCCCGAGAGATTTGGGGAGTGAGGCACAGGGGAGGGGAAGTACTTCATGGTAAAGTACATAGAGACTGGGGAAATTTCTAGATCCTTGTAGACATGAAGACTGGAACTAATGTTCCCCCCGTTTTTCTTCAGCTGCAAGGGCAGACCAGGGAAGAGGTGGTGGGTATAGGAGGATGCCCACCACAGGACATATGAGGTTGCCCACCACAGTGTAACACACACACACAAATTTGTAGTGGGACTTTGAAAGGATACAGAACAGAATATCTGATGCAGCAAAACCACAGAACAAATAGACAACCGAATGAGTAACATGTGATCTTGGCACTCCACTGGAGATATCACATTTTATTGATCAAACTGGCAGGGTTTTTTCCCCTCTTTTTCTTTTAATGACAGCCTCTCCTTCTTGTATATGAGAACTGCCAATTTCTGGTTTCGGGCTTTTACTTCAATGTTGTTGTTGTTTTATGCCCCCCGTAGGGGATTTTTTATTTGCATTTTCTATAAACTACAACAAAATTAGGGAAGGGATCTACATACTATGTGAGAAAGTAAAGAAAACCCACTAAAAACCCAAGAGATGGTGGTCATACATACTATTTAACAAATTTGCTTTTAGCTCAAAGTTTGATTCAAGTTCATTTGTGGTCATCTAATAGTTTATACTGAAAAATAAATTTAAACACCACCACTTCAGACTTCTTAAAAAGCAACCTAAAAAATAATTATAACATAACATAACATTGTAAGAACTTTCAGAGTGTAATAACATCTCATTTTATATACTCCCCCCCCCAATGATAGCTTGTCTTCGGGGCAGCTGCCCCTAATTTGAAATCTGAGTTCTCATCTGAAGATGTTGCTGCTCCTTCTTCTTTGCTTTCTTTGGTGCTGTCCTCTTTTTCAACTTCTACTTCTCCTGATGGACGACTGTGTTGATGCAAAAATTTGTGTGCCTTTTCAACAGAGTCAATTTTTTCTTTCTCATCCATAAATTTGAAGATTGTACCTTTGGGGACAATCCATCTGTAGGGGATGTTATTCTTTTGTAAAAATATCACCAAGTCTCTGTATTTCCTTCTTTTCCTTCTTATTTCAAACAGAATATCCTTTAACACTTTTATTTCTTTGTGTTTGATTTTCAAGGTAGATCCATTTGTTGCTTTGAGAATTTGATCTCTCACTTGTCTTCTAGAGAATCTTATGATCACTTCCCCAGCCAGATTATTTTTTCTTGTGAATTCAGTATACAACCTATAGATCGTATCTATTTCGCTTTGTAAAGTATCTGTTTTTATATCTGCCATGGGGCCTAATACATCACACATAGTCTGTTTCAGATTCTCAGTCTTTTCTTATGGAACACCTTGAAATCTTAAGCCATAGCTTGCTCTCTCCATTTGTAGCTGTAACAGTTGAGACTCCTCCTCTTTTTTTCCATCGCCTGCAGTTGTTTTTTAAGTTTTTTAGTATTGACATACACTTCTTTTACTTCTTGTTCAGTTTTGTCTCAGGTTTTTTTGGCTATTTCAGTTAATTGCATTTGATGTGCATCGAATTTGCTATGCAATGCCATGACGTTCCAGCAGAGGTCGCAATGCTTCTGTCACCATCTTTTGCAGCTCTGTAGTTATGTCCTGTCTAGGGACAGGACTCGCTAGGTCAGCAGTTCCAGCAAGAAGCTTAGGTTTCACTTGTTTGTCTTTCTCATCCTTCCTCGCGGGCACCATGTTTGGGGATTGTTTACTTTTTTGTAAAAAAGATTACTCTTTAAACAGCTTGGTAAATTCTTAAATGCTTTTTTATTTCAGTCTGTCTTGCTTTGCTAGTCCACCCCCCTTTTCGAAATTGCACAAAGTTTGCTTAACTTTTCTTAGCAGGAGAGAGTTCCCTCCTCCCCTCCCTTTCAAATGATAGGTTTTTTATTAGATCTTCGGTGTTTCTTGCTTAAACGCCAACTTACATTTCAATGATAAATCCACTTTCATTTTCAAACTGCTCAGCCACCAAGCACTTGCTCCGGTATGAGATTTCTGGTTCCCATTCGGGATGCTCCGCAGTGGGACCTTTGGGGCATAGAGAAAGCCCCTCTTCACTGTCAGGGTTGCCGGAGGAAGAGCCTTCTAGTACCCTATGGCTGGGAACCTCATACCGAGGCTCTGGGGGTGGCATGGACAATCACGCCCCCTCCTCACCGCAGGCTCTGTAAGTCGTCTCCTGGAGACCAGGAGAAAATTACTGCCATGGTGAATGCCAAAACCAGAAACTCCCAATGGTCTCTATGTTGTAGGATAGTCATCCTGAGTCAAGAAGGTGTCATGCTTTTTAGGGTTTCCAGGCATGGTATGGCAACAATAAAGAGACTGTGGGGGGTATGGGGGGCACTGCTGGTGACATTGTGGCATCACTTCTGGGGAAAACCAAGAAGTTGCATCAGTCCTCCCTAGGAATAACTGCAAACTCTATGGAAAAACATAGAATTTCTGGCTATTCCTAGAGAGGGCTGATGTACCTTGTTAGTTTCCCTAGGAAGTGACATAATGTCATTAGTAATTTTTAAAAATTCCCCCTGGCACTCTGAGTGGTGGTAGGAAACAACAGCTGAGGGCAGGGTATCCTCACACCCACTGGGGGCTTGGCAGCGCTAATCCTCTTAGCCTTCAGAAAGCTGTTCAGGAGGGTGTTTGAGATTGGTTAGAAGTAATAGTAACAATACTCCTTTTTTAGTTCTGGCTTTCTGTTTTATATTTTATAGTTATGTTTATTGTCTTTTAATTCTTATTGACAGCCTCTGGGGATTCCTTTGGGACAAAAGTGAAATCTGATGTAGTGAAGTTAACTAGGGTTTGGGAGTCCCAAGTTCAAATCCCTATGCTGTCATGAATTTTGCTGGGTGGTCTTGGGCCAGTCACTTGGTCTCAATCTAACTTACTTAACAGGGTTGTGAGGACAAAACAAGGCAAGGAGAACCATGTATGCTACTCTGAGCATGATACAAATATGCTATAAAGATAGAAAAGTGATCTTCATATGTTTCAAATAAATGAGTAAACAAGCATTGGGGTTGATTTCCTTTAAAAATTAAACCAAGGCATTTTGTTGTGGTTCTCAGTTCATTTCCATGGTAATTGTTTACTGTTTCCTAGTTTTTAGGAGAGAAGCTCTCATGTTCTGAAGCAGAAACTTTACTATGTTCTATCACTGTGTACAAATCCCCCACCACATTATTCCAATGGTGTTTGAATGCATTAGTTCATATCAGGAACATTTCTGATGGATTGGATGGCCTGTTTTTTGACAGAATTGCACACAAATTGCAATGCAGCTGCTGGTGCCTGACCTTTAAATATTTTCCAAATTTCAAGTGCATTGGACCAATAGATTTAATTTTATAGGCCCTCGAAAAAGGTGCCCACAACCATTCTCCATTGCTTCCTGTGGGGGGATTCCATGCTTTCTCCATGACAAACAATAGCCAGAGACACAAGAGCAAGCATAGCAACCCCTGGCCAAAAGCCTCTCAAATGGAACCAACAAGCAAAGAGAAACAATGCAACACTAGGGAATCCCAGCAGAATTGTGGGACAAATATACAATCCAAGAACTCAATTGTAGGAAAGAAGTGCAGAATTCTCCTGGCTGAAGGTTGGGAACTGGAATCCTTATACGTCATGAGAGGCCGAGATGGAATCTGTTTACTGCTAACTACGCAGTGAGTTAGCCTTGAGAAAGAGAGAAAGGCAGATAACAGAGAGCTTGCCTGAGAGAACGAGAACACACACACACACACACACACACATTCCTTAAGGATGCTCTAATGCTTGAAGGGGGGAAAAATGTGTATAAAATAAAAGCTTGAAGCCGAGAGGTTTCAGTCAGTTCCTGACAGTTCCTGCAAGCTTGTCTCCTGTCGTCTTTGTGTCGCCTGCACCCCACACCCTAACGAGCAGCACCGCACTCAATCCAATGGCAAATTAGAGAATCATCCAAACCAAATGGAATAGGAATGCTGCTGCAAGACTAAAATCAGAGAATCTGTCCCAAAGTGCAACTTGAGAATCAAGGGCAATGTCGAACCTAAGAATCCCCAGCAAGCCCTACATCCAACACAAACCAGCTTGTGCAAAGAATACAATGATGCAAAAACAACAAAAGCATCTCAAGTGGGGTCACCACTACCCTAGTTTTACTTTGTTTGCCCCAGCATATGATAATCAGTGTGGTGCAGTGGCTGGAATGTTGGACTAGGATCTGAGAGACGCAGGTTGGAATTCCCATCGGCCATGGAAGCTTGCTGGGTAAACATGGGCCAGTCATACATGCTCAGCCTAAATTGCCTCACAGCATTGCAGTGAAGATAAAATGGAGAAGAGGAGAGTATTGTAAGCCACTTTGTATCCCCACTGGGGAGGGAAGTGTTGTATAAATGAAATAAATATTCAAATTTATCCTACTTTTGACCATGGAGTTTCTGTTTAGCCTTCACAGGTCATTGTCTGTTAGTGAACAAATTTTGGTTAAATAGTCATCACATGATTCTTTTGAGAAGGATCTAATGAACAAAAAGGGGGGAAATCCTTCCACCCATTTATCTTTAAGGGCTCCATTTCACATGTCATCTTATACAAATGTTCACAGGCTCAAATATCATTTCTATGCAGGTGGTGGCATTTGCGTAATCATCCTGAAATACATCTTATCCCAGGACCTATTTTTATGAACTAATTTTCCTCCAGATACATAGACGGAATCTCAATGATAAGATGAAGTTCTAAAACCTATAGCCCCCCTACTGCCTCAATCAGATTGCTGAAGTGAGATGAAAGAAGGATCTACATTATTCAAGACCATAATCAACACAAAAAAACACCCAAACCGCTCCTTCTATCTCCATCTTCTTAAACTGCTGAGCTGAAAAAGATAAATATTCCCTCGGCTTTCGATAGAACATCACTAATCCTGAAGAGATAAGACTGCCTGAGCATTTCACCCATAAAATAAAACTGCCTGAAATGTAAAGAGCATAACTTTATTTGTGTTTACATTTATGCTTTATTTCCCCCGTTTTAAAGGAGGAAGTTCTTATGCTTTCTTTAAAAATAGATAAAATACATTATCAGGTGTTCATGTACTTGAGGGAGAGTTTTGATGGTTAAAACTCTTAGACTGGGGTTGGGGGTGGAAATCTAGACCAACAGGACTCCAAGCCAGAATCCTGGACTCTGATTAGGCAGAAGGATTTCTGGAATGGACTCTAAGTCCATTTTATTTGAAGCGGGCCTCTTATGGCCTATGGATGTCCCTTTGCTTGCCTAGAAGTGCTGTGGAAGGGCTGGTGTCATCACCACTCCAGTCTGTGCTAAATGCTACAAAATTCCCCCTTTACTATATAGTGATATCTCTAGTCTTTTCCCTCAAGAGATTGAATGTCTGGAAGGGACATCTCTGTCCTTGCCCTGTGTGCCAGCCTTTACAGCAAGGTTGCCAGGCATGGCCTGGTATGACTTAGCTTGGCATTGCCTGGCAACCAGCAAGAGATCAGGGGAACACAGGAGGCACTATTGGCAATGGTATGACATCATGTCTCTCTCTAGGTAAAACCATAGAGTTTCCATTGATTCTGAGAAAAGACTGATGTAACTTCCAGGTGTTCCCTGGAAGTGGCATCACACTGTCACCAACAGCTCCCCCCCCCCAAGTGATTTCATGCCATCAGCCCAATGGCCATTCCCCCCCCTTTTATTTCAACAGCAGCTTGGGAAAGGGGATCCCTCACCCCCAGTAAGGGCCTGGCAGCTCTACTTCAGTCAGAGTTGTTTGCCTAGTTCCCTCACAAAGGTGGCCAGTTGAAGAACCACACTCTGCCTGGAGGGAACCATTGAGAGAGCTACAGGGAAGACATGACTGCACAGGCCAAGAAGACCTAGTCTGGAGATATAACACCTCCGTCCTGCACTGTCTTCTGTCTTCTGACCTCTTTTCTGATGTTGGCTATGCTTCTGCCTAAATCCTGCCTTCTGTGGAACTTAGGCATTATGCATTTGTTACTAACCTCAGTCCTTCCAGCTCTCTGGCCACTTCCTTGACTTCTATCATCCCATGTGCCTCAATGGAAGCCCTTGAGTATTCAGTGAAGGTTAGATGCACTGATCTTTCTGAGGAATAACCACACTGCCATTCCTGAGTTTGAATGGAACAAATTGGATGTCTTCTTGGCTCTTTCAAACATTAATTCATACCATAGCATTGATCTTGCTGGCCACTGGACCTTGCTCAATGTCTGAAGACATACCTCAAAAAGTACCAGCCCCTCTCATCCAGCTGAAAATATGTCTATATTCATTTACTATAAATCATCTTATTCTCTACTTCCTGGGAACAAAAAAATGTACAGAGTATTCTCAAAATAATGATTCTCCATGTATAAGCATGTATACATGCTTCTCTTGATGTAAATATGGAAATGTAATCACTGGGGTTTTAAAACCGAAAGACACCAGTAAGGCTGGGCAGTATATCATTTGTTCCTTAGAGGGCTCAAAATCATAGAAGGCATACCTGTGCCACTTCCATAGGTTTAAAGAAATTGCTGTATGTTCTGAACACTTTCCTAAAGAAGAATCTACTACTGCAGTCCACAAATCTCGTTACTATAATAATAATATAGATGCATGCTCTACTGACCCAGAGACCTCTGAGGACATAGAAAACCAGCCATCCTATCACAGGATTACAATGGAGCTTTGCTTAGAGCAGAATTTTATAGGGATCTTGTGTAGGTTTCTTTTCTTTTTTACAATATAAGATATAACTGATATTTTTGAGTTGGGAAAAAAAGAATAACCTGATAATATATATAATAATCATCTGTAACTTTAAAAGTCTTCTGTTTGCATACTGGAGTCTTTGAAGTTAGGCAACATCCCAAGGCTTGGCACCTACAAATACATTAATTAGTTAAGAGCTTCAGGGGTGACTATTCCAAAAGACTAATGAAGGTTCTAATTTGGAATTAGGTCAATCATGCACATGGGGCATAGGAAGCAGGGTCCAGTTCAGATTTGCTATGGAGACAGCAAGATAAGTAATTTGACTCACAGCCAGAAGACTCACCTGGGACAGATGAGTTTCCTGACTAGATTGACTGACTATTTAAGAATGACAGAAGACTATCTAAGGAATACTTCCTTCGATGTGTACAGGGGGTAAAAAATCAACAACAATTATTCTGAGCCATAGTTGAAGAGATAGAAAAGAGTTTCTTCATTTTGTTTCTTACCTACAATCATTCAAAATCCCAGTGTCTGGAAAATAGCTCTATTTCCTTTCCTTCGGTTTTCTAATGATGAGGAAAAAAGTTAGGATGAATCATTTGGTACGTGATTATGAAGCTTCTTAACATCAAAGAGCCCATTTTCTGCTGAAGAAGTCCTGAGCATCAGTGACTGTGTGTTACAGAGGATTGTAGGAAGTTCTCTATGGCCCACATTCCACTCAAGTAGGGTGCAAGTTGGGCATGTTGGACCCCACCATTTCTCTAGGTGAGTGTACTTCAGTAATGCCTGAAATGTCATTGCAGCTACACATCTTTGGGGACAATGGTAGCAGTCTATCTTCCATTATTGACCTTTCCACTGAAAAATCTTGAAAAGATCCTCACAAAGAGAAAGCCCATTATTGTATAAAGTGTTGAAGTACAGGAAAAACTGGCCTCTAAAATTATTTTAATTTGATCCTATGTTTTCTGTAATCAGATACAACCACTATGTTTTGACAAAGAGTAGTTTCCTTGCATGTTGAAAAAATTTATTGCCATCAAATATATATACTGACAACGTATGACTCCAAATCGTTATTCAGAAAGGGAATTTTTTGATCTATTGCTTTAAAATGAGAAGATTCTTGAAGTCAAGGCTGAGTAAGTGTTTCCCTTCATTCAATTATCTGACTGGTAATAGCAAAATGGAGATAGATCACAAAAATCAACCACTTGGCAAAGCCATTCCTTTGTCAAATTTGGTGTTATTCATAACCCATTTATGCACTATTATTCATTTAATTCTGACTGTGCCTACCTGGAAGCCAGTCTGTCATACACAGATTAGGTCAAAACAAGAAATGTCAATCTTAACTTGAAATAACTAAAGATGAATGGTTGCTTGGATGATAGCATTGACCAGAAATTATAACCAGAAGCAGAAAATGTTGTAATAAAAAGATTCTGTACAACAGGACTTTTTAAATATTTTGGCATGGCAACTATAATAAACATAAAACATTTATGAAGTTAATTAATTGGCTTCTTTATAAACAATGTCTTATGATAGTTTATGTAAGGAAGATTTCTGTGTGGGTTTTTTTTGGGGGGGGGAATGCAAGGTAATTACCGGTTCACTTTTAAGAATTATTTTTTCCCCTGGGGATAAACCCCATTGAATTGACCTGTGAGTAGTGCTGAGTTGTTGGAGTTGGTGGAGGAGAATCAATATATTTATCACAAATGTATTTAAACAAGCACTTGGTTATATTTATCTGGAATAGTACAGTAAAAGTGGAGAATGCAGACTTCTGGAACTTTTGGGAAAGGAAAAATTCGGGAAAAGTGAAAGAGAGAGAGAGAGAGAGAGAGAGAGAGAGAGAGAGAGAGAGAGAGAGAGAGAAGTTTTATCACAATTCAACCCACCCTTCTTCCAAGGAACTCAAAATGATTTTTGCCCCCTCTATTATTTTTGCAACAATCCTGTGGATTAGCTTAGTCAGAGTATTTGGCCCAAGGCCAGACACAAGTGCTGCAGAGTCTGGATCCTGCCCCTGAAGTCTCTGCTTGGAGATCTCTGACATTTTGCAGTGACTGGGAGAAAACATAGCATAAGAAGAGATGAACCCAACTGAACACCAAAAAAACCCCTGCTGTGATTGGTCTCCAGAAGGGAAGGGAAGGGAAACATGTTTAGCAAGATTAAAACAACTCAAGAGTGAGACTTCTCTCCCCCCCCCATTGGAATTAGTGATAAAAGGAAAGCAAAGAAGACTGTTTGGTATGCAATCACAGTTGAAACAACCCTGTACATTAATCTCCTGTGTCATCCAGAGGTCTCTTCTGCTGCATGACAAATACACACACATGGAGTCACTGAAAGGAACAGATCAGAGGGAGGGAAAGCACTATAAAAACATGTAATGAAAGTAAATAAAGCAGAAAATAATGAAAGGGGAATCAGTTCCCACTTTTCAATGTGATTTAGGGCTGTGGGGGGAGCACTTCCCTCTGCAGAGTCCCAAAAAGGGAAGAAGTGAAGATTCATTATAACATCTTATCAATATTTAATTGAGCAGAAGATCATTTGGAGACCTCCAGGGGGTCTTTCCTATTCTTTTCTTTTTAAGAACAATCTCTAGCACAGGAAATACATGCAGCTATTAAAAGACATAGTTTCCTTTCCATTTTAACAGGGAAATGAGGTTTCTGCTTTATTAGGTGCCTACCTGCTGGAATTAATTTTTGTCCACAGGTTTGTGAGTCTTTCTAGGGTTTTTCTGCTACTGTAAATATATGCACAGCATGGGTCCTAGTAAATTTGGAGGCTGCCTCCTTCCTGTATCTATGATCTCTATGATCAACTGGAGTGATGGTTCCTAACTTTTGCCAACAACCCATTGGTTGCTGACATGCATTTTCCAACTTAGGGATGCCATGGATTGGCCAGCCAATCAGAGTACAATTTGGCAAATCCTGTCAGAGCCAGCTATTTGTGGACTAAAACAGGCCCACCCTCTCTTCTTTCATAAAGCAGTGTGGGACTAACTGGTGGCTTTGGGGGCAAGGAGGGATTTATTTATTGAGAACATTTTTATGCCACCCCTCTAGGAACCTGTCTGAGTTGGCTTGCAAAATAAAAAAGATTAAAATGCATTAAAAGATATTTATTATTAATGTATTGTGTTCTTCTTATACTGGAATGAAGAAATTACTTTTTTGAAAAAAAATTGCTTTACACTGCTTGTGATAAAAGTGCCCCCAGGCAGCTAGACCTGGTTGAGATTGGTTAGGTGTTAATGAAGAGTTAGGGTTTCCATCCTTCAGGTGGGATCTGGAGATCTCCCAGAACTACAAATATTTTCCAGATGACACAGATCAATTCTCCTGAAGAAAATGGCTGTTCTGGAAGGTGACTTCTATGGCATTATATGCTGCTGAGGTCCCTCCCCTCCCCAAATCCTGCTCTACCCAGGCTCTACCTCCAAATCTTCAGAAATTTCCGAACCCAGAGTTACCAACCCTACTTAGAATAGGTAGGATTAGCAGAAATTAGGTATCAGATTCAAAGTATCAGATTAGCTGTCAGCAAGTCACCAATGGCTGTGTGGAGATAACGAACTCACACAAGGACCCAGGGAAGGACCCAGGGAAGGAATTTTATCAATGTTGGGCATCAGCATCTTGGACCCACTTCCTGATTGGCAAAGAGAAAAGTGTTGATGAATAGCCTCTCTTTGGCCCCGGTCACACGGGCAGGAAACTGCGGGGGAGAAGCGTGGCTGTTTGCCCTGGGGCAAACTACTGCGCTGTTACGCGATCAGACCTCCTGTGGAGGTTCTGTGGAGGTACCGTGGAGGTTCCATGGCAAGGGAGAGGTGCTGATCACAGGACAAGCCGGCGCGCAACAAAGAAGCGCGCGCCGCGGCAAACTGTTTGTTTTGTGTGTGTACACGACAAATGGGCATGCTCCGTTGGGTGCATCCACAGAGACTTGGACAAAAAAACACACCTTATTTGCAAGGGGACATGGGCGGGCGCCGGATGCCACCGGAAACGCGATCAGACGCCCGCCCTTGCCCCGCAGTTTCTGGAAACTAGTACCTCCGAGGTACTAGTTTTTTGCCACGCAGTTTTGGCTGGAAGCCTCGGTTGAGCCACGGGAGTGCTACGCTTCCCAGATGTGCTGGTGAGATCGCGCCTGGAAACTCCGCCTGTTTTCCGTCTCACTTGTGTGGCTTCTGTTCCGTGTGACCGCAGCCTTTGCACATCTTTGTGTGCTGGCCAGGGAAAACATGGGGCAGCTAGAACTGGCAGATAGAAAATGTGTACTAATAAGAAGAAAATATTTAATAAATTTAAAACTAGCCCAAACATAAATCATGTTTTATTTATTTTATTATTTATTTATTTTTGGGATTTATATCCCGCCCCATCCAAAATCAGCTCGGGGCGGCTAACAAGCGGAAGAGGAAGAAGAGGAAGAAGAAGAGAAAGAGGAAGAAGAAGAAGATTTGGATTTATACCCTTACCTTCACTCAGAGTCTCAGAGCATCTTACAATCTCCTTCCCTTCCTCTCCCCACAACAGACACCCTGTGAGGTAGGTGGGGTTGAGAGAGCTCTGAGAGAACTGTGCTTGACCTAAGGTCACCCAGCTGGCTGCATGTGGAGGAGTGGGCCAAGGAAAGGGAGTAGATCTTCTAGAGAGAGAATAAATTTATGTACCCAATCAAACGGAGTTAGCTCTGAAGAGTGAAAAGATCTGGTCCGGTTAGAAACTGCCTTTAAAGACCATAAGTGTCAGTTAAAATCTCAGGACAAGTACTGGTGTTTCAAAAGAAGGGGGTTGGATACTTGAAAGAGTGTACTAGCCTTCTGGAAACCAAATGAGTCAGAAAATAAAGTGTACTGGAGTGTTTGGGAAAACACTGGCACAAAAGCCTCTCGACATAAAGATTTAAGTAACTGTGAATAGCTTAAGAAACTATCATTAGCCTGAAATACAAGAACTAAAGTCAGAGTCATCTATATTGATTTACCTCAGAAGTTTCAATCCCTGGTTTCCCCTGAGCTTTCCCCTCTATGTTGAATAAAATATTTTGTTAATTTTAAACTTCAAAACATTTGAAGTGCCATTTTCAATGGTTTAAGTTAAAGGGCAATCCTCACTCTTCCCTCAAATTCCTGGGCTGAGCCAGCAGTAAAATAGCATACTGACACAGGATGGGACAGCTAAAGTTCTTCAGGAAAGAAGAAAACATACCACTATGGCTGTTCAGTAAGAAAGGAAAAGAAAAACGGAGGGGAGATCTTGCCTCTGATGGAAGGAAGTGGATGGGGCCTTTGTAAGGGGCTTTCAAAAGATGGAGTGCTACCACTGTAGTTGCTGCTCATAGGTAGGGGGAGAGCTTAAGATAATGAACTTAAGTAGTGAGTAGGTTAGTGCGGGCGGAGTAGTGAGTAGGTTAGTATGTGTTCCAAGCTGTCAGGACTTCAGAGGTTTATTGCTACACACTTTAAATTGTGTGTGGGAACAGATCAGCAGTCACTGTAGATCTTTCAGCACAAGGGTGACATGATCCCTGTGTTTAACCACCAACAGCAACTCACTGCCATGTTCTGGACTAAATGAAGCATCTGGACAGTTTTAAGAGGCAGCCCCACAAAGAGTGCATTATAGTAATTTTAACCTGAATATGATAAAGCATGGATCACCATGGCCAAATCATGTAGCTGCAATTCTAAGGACACTTTCTTGAGAGTAAGCGCTACTGAATAATATTGGTTTTACTTCTGAAGGAACCCACTAAAGACTGCTCCTTATATTTTTTTCATATTTCCTCATGAATCAGCACATAGATGCCTCTCCAAAATTGCCTTAAATATTTTCCCCTCAGATTTAGTATGTTACTGTTAAAGTATTGCCATTCATAAAAGGGAAAAACCCTTCCTACTTTGGTTTTGTGAATGCTATATATATTAAAAATCTTGGTAATTTCCAGATCATTGGCTACTTCCCCCTGAGCCAGAAATACCCTTTTTAACAGAATGTTTAATGCGCAGTCTTGCTCCTTTGCATCTTAATGAGTCTATGAGATCCGGAGCAAACAAATGCTACTGTACAATTAACTATGGTTACTATACCATAAATACTTCATTTGTTGCATGCAGTAGAAGGCTTTATTTATTTTCTATTAAGCAAATACAAATTCTTAAAATGGAATGACTTCTACATGGTTGCAGCCACAACTTTGAGCTTATACAGTGGTAAAATACACATGTCCCTATCTAGCATGACAAATCATTCTGCACATTGAAGAAGCCTCCTGCACACAGAGCTAATAAAGATGTGCATCTCCATTATTATTGTGATGCTCAAAGGGGTCCTTCTGGACTTGCTAAATGCATATCTGGCTCTCTGGGTACCAATCGACAAGCTGGTTTTGACCTACAAAGCTCTAAATGGCTTGGCTTGGAGAAGCAAAAGGATACCTATTTCCATACTGACTTGTCCATGATAACTAAGGTTATCATTCTGACCATGTGATTCCTCTCCTATAATCCCTACATAGACTTCATTTTTAAAAAATGTATTAGATCCGCTCCAGGAAAGCCCCTGGAGCAGACCTTATCCCAAGCAAATAATTCAAATTAAATCCATCTTGGTGGGCAGAGATCCTTGCTCTGCTGATTTTGCAAAGAAACATGTCTGGGGTCACCCCAAATTTTTGGAGGTCCACAATAATAATTCCAGTCTTCAAGAAAGGTCAGTGCTTGGACCTAAGCTGCTATCATCTGGTTCACTTATTACCATGCTTGGGCAAACTATACTCTTCATGTTCGTTAGATGCCTTAACTGATCGGCTTGAACTGATTCTGAGTCAGAAGCAGATCGGGTTCAGGAGGGGCAGTTCAACTTTGGACCATTGCATAGTTCCATGTCATCTACTAGAAAAATGCACTAATTTCCCAAGTGGGACCTTTTATGTAGGATTTTTTTTAATCTGAAAGGGGTTTTTGATACCATCTCTACAACAAGACTCTGGGAAAAGCTAGGGCATTCCACGATTTATAAAGGGCTGCTGTGGCTCATGCGGCAGCTTCATGCAGACCTTTCAGCTCAGGTCTACCGTGGCTATGTTGGCGAGCTGACTGAGTCATTTAACCTTGATAAAGGGGTTAGGCAGGGCTTCCTTTTGGCCCCATTTTTGTCCAACCGATATATGAATGATCTTTCGACTTTCTTTAATAGTTTTGTCATCCACCCCATTTGGCCAATTGCAGTAGTCCAGTTTTACTAAACGCTAATGATACTGCTCTGCTCTTTTGGATGATAGCTGGTCTGCAGAAATCATTAATTTTTTCCCCTTTGAATATTGCATTAAGGGAGGCCTGAAAATAAACTTCCAAAAAAAAAAAACTAACTGTAGTTGCTTTCTAAGGAAGACAGGAGGAAGGAAGGAAGGAAGGAAGGAAGGATGGAAGGAAGGAAGGAAGGAAGGAAGGAAGGAAGGAAGGAAGGGATCCTTCAGTGTTCAGATAGACTCTGAACACATCAGTCACAGGTTGAATTTGCTTTTGTCTTTCCCATCGGTGTCCCAGCCTTCTGACTCTGTCTTCAAAAAAACTGTCTACTTTTGCTTTCATTTTCAAACTTCAATTGTACAAGTATACTTTTGCATGTCTGCATATGTTTATCACCCTCTCGTGGTGGCTCCATTGTAATTGTGCCTCCGCACCGCTGTAATTGAATCTTCTCCAAACAACATTCAAACAAGCATAGAGAAAGACGGCATCACAGAAGCACAAAACTAATTTAAAAATGGAAATGCAGATTCGACCACAGATAAGGAAAAAAGCCAAAACCTGTGCTAACACCATATTAGTTCACCCCCCCCCCCCAATGGAGGTGGGAACTATGTTTCAGGGGCTGTTCAAATCTTTAACCCAAAAGTCATCCCTATTATGGAGTAGCCACAAGGATTGCCTCAGGATATAAAAATATTGGCCATTGTAATTAATTTTTTTCCCTGTGAATATTATAAAGCATTCATCCTTGTGTAGCCCGAGTATCCCTTTGTTACAAGCATTTAGATTGTTCATCAAGTCATATTTGAGCAGCAAGAGCTACCTGGAACTCCTGATAGAAGACTCTTATAGGTCAATATGGCCTAAACTCTCTGTGACAAACTCCTGGCTCTTGGTGTGAACCTGGACACTAACCATGACCTGGGCCTTCACGCAGCATTTGCATGTGTGGGAAATTGTGTAAAATTAATCAGTCAGCTAAACTCTGCCTTTAGAGCATGCCTCACCTGTTCATCCCAATTCTTTGGTATTCCCCTAACACCAAATCTCTTTCCTCCTATACCGATCTGTTGACTTCCCAAAGCCTCTTATGGGTGTTCATTCTGGCCAGATACATGCTCATTCCTTGGCAGTTTTGAGGGGTAGGTTCACATATTGACCTTATTCAGAACGAATCTGCCCCTGCTCCTTAGGTAAGATCAACATGGTTGCACATATCATTCTGGAATGTCCTTTGTATGCTACTCTTAGGAGGCATTATATTTTACCATGTTTGCAACTTTATTCTGATGTTTATTCCTATGACCTACTTACATATCTACTAGCTGACAGGGATTCAAAAAGCACTCTAGCAGTTGCATTTTTTTAAAGTCCTTTTGTCTATTGGGTACTACATGATTAACAACAGCTATTCACTGCTCAAAATCAATGTATCATAGAGCTTTCATTGGAATAATGGTGAGGAAAATGTATTATATTTTTATCCCACTTTTCTTCTAAAGAGCTCCATTTTTATCCTCACAGCAGCACTGTGAGGTTGGCTGGGCTGAGACACAATGGCTGACAATAGAGGACCAAGTGAGATTCATGGCTGAGCAGGATTTTAAGTCTGAATCTCTATATCCAAGTCACTCGCTTTATGCATTATATGATAGTGGCTGTCTTGTCCACTCTTAGACACAGCAGAAACACTTTGTCCTTACCCTGAAGGCCCTCCATGAAATAACTCCCATAATCTGTCCACTGTCATGTCCGAAAACATCCCTGAGTGCAACCTTCATTTGTCCATGATCTTGCTGTGTTACCCAAATAGGTACTTGTGTGGAGGGGCTATAACTTGAAAAATGTCCCTTACACATGTAGGACCCAACATGTATATGCTGGGCAACTAACTCTGAGCAACTGAGGACCACCTTCTCCCACATTAGCCTGTCCACTGATTCTACTCTCCCATACAAACCTACCTGATCACTCCGGTCATCCTTGGTGGCCTTGTTTCAGGTGCCATGGCTGTCTGAGGCTGAATGGATGTGAACACAGGAAAGGGCCTTTTTGGTCATGGCACCAAAAGTTTTGGAATTCCCTCTCCAGGGAAATTTGTCTGCCTGCCTCTATTGTCTTCTGCTAGTGGGTTTTCTGTCTGTTTGACATACCCCCCCCCAAAAAAAAAATTGTTATTGGCCTCCTCTCTGTTTTTGGTGTTATGTGTGTTTATATGTTTGTTTTTTTAAAACTGAATTTTTGTATATTTATCTTGAATGTTTTTAGCATTGAAATCTTTTAATGTTTGATGTTTGCTGCTTTGGGGACCATCTTTGATTGAAAAGACAGCACAGAAATGTTAATCATCATCATCGTCATCACCACCACCATCATTATCATTTATGTATTGTATTTATTTATAACTAATTAATTAATTATTAATAATATTGATCAATAAATAATATATTATGAAATCATCTCCATCATTATCATCATCAGCACTAGGATCTTCTGCATATGTGTAACAGGGTCCCAACTCTAGGCGGCACTCCAAAAGAATGAGGGATAAATAGATTTTAAATGAGAAAGATCTTTATTCCCCTAGCCAGATACAGAATCTTTGCATAAGCCTACCTATTTATGAGCTGTTGTTTATTGGAGGAACGGAACCTGGAAAACGGGGACTGGCTAGCAGTTAGAGTTAGGCAAGCCAATGAGGCTTCAGGAAAATAGAGGGGAGAAAGAAAACATATGAACCTGAAGATAAAAGATGGGCAAGCGTTCGGAACACTTCTGATACTCCCAGGGGTTGTCATTCCACTCTGGGGTCTGTCATCCCAGTCCCAGAGCACATATACTACTCCCAGGTGCCATCATTCTACTCTGGGGATTGTCATTCCAGTCTCAGAACAGTCTATCTGGACCCAGAGACCCTCATTGTAAATCCATTCTTCATTTTCATTCCAACTGTTTTGTGCTGTAATGTATTTCAGTGGAGCCCATTCAAGTCAACTGTCATTTCTGGCTCCCGTTATATCGAATGGACATTCCAGCATCTTCCATTGTTCTCATTGGGCAACCCTATCATTCATTTTGCAACATCTCTGCTTTGACATTGGTTATGTTCGCCTGTCACATTGCCCTGTGTTTCTGCTGATTCTGCTCTGGTTCTTTGGGCTTGTAGTTTCAGTCTGCTTTGAGAGTCCTTTGTTCAGGAGTTGCTTTGCTTGCTCTTGTCTCTCTAGCTGTTCTTTGCCCTGGGGAAAGCATGAAATCTCCCCCTGCCCCCAGCAAGTAATGGAGGATGGCTGGGGTACCTTCTTCATGGACTCACAGAATTGGAGCTCTTGGTCCAATTCAGTTGAAACATGGGGGTTATTTAAAGGACGGGCACCAGCAGCTTCACTGCAATTTGGTGCAACTTGGTCCAAAAAAAGCCCCTACAACCCTCTGAAAAGTTTCCTCATATGGAATAATGGAGCAGAATCACAATGGAATTCACCCCCCCCCCAAATCCAGACCCAAATACTAAACTGGCATTTGGAACCTGTAAAACTGGGAATACTTTGTTTGTTTGTTTGTTTGTTTGTTTTCTCTCTGGTATCCAAATCTGAATAGCAGCTGCAAATCCCTCCTGATGATGTCAGTAAGGCCAAATGAGAAACTAATACAGTGGAAATAGTATACCTTGGTTGGTAAAAATATGTTTTAATAACATTATCTTTTAAAATTAAAATATTTCGAAAAAACAAGGTGCATTTTTTTTATATGTGTTTTAGGTTTTCCAAAACAAGACCTGCATTTATACTATTGATATTTTACTATATCTGTATATTTACTTTTATGAATCAATGTAATTTTTTAGGTACCACTGAAGAAGACTGTTAAGTTGGAATGTATTTGGTTGGCTTGATTTTGATCTATACATTTTTTTTACTTTGATCTGCATTATATTTTATTTTTTTTTGGGGGGGGGCAGGCAACGACCTAAACAGAGAGACAAAGACAGACAGCTCAATATTAGGGATGTGCACACACAAAAAATTCAGATTAATTCGGATTCAGCTGAATCAGGCTGAATGGTATTCAGTCCACTGAATGACTCCTGAATGCCACTTTTGGCAATGCAAGCTGATTTGGATGTCATTCGGCTGGCTGAATGACATTCAGCCCCATTGTACCCTATCGGCCATTGAAGTCAATGGCAAAAACTCATAAGCTGGGGGGGGAGGGGGCTTGAGGCAGAGGATCCAAACTCACAGGATAGCTTATGGAGCCTTTCCCCAAAAGAACCACAAAGTCCTCCCAAGTCCCAAAAAGATTGGAGCAGGGGGTCCAATTCTACGGGCCCCCAACAGGTTGCCCCCATCACCTCCATTTTCCTCTATGATGGGGAAAAATTTTCAAATTTTCCCAGGGTCCTGTTAGTGGGCTGGGGGTGACGGGGTTTGAGGGAGAGGCTCCATATTTGCAGGGTAGCTTCTGGAGCCTCTCCCCACAGAAACTCCCAAGTCCCAAAGACATTGGACCAGTCGGTCCAATGCTATGGGCACCCAAACAGGTTGTCCCCATTCCCTCCATTGTTTCCAATGGGGAAATCTAACCCAGCCAGCAAAGCAGGCAAGCAGGCACCCAACAGTCAGACTCTCCCAGAGAATCTCAGGAAAAGTGAACTGTTGGGAGGTTGCTTGCTTGCCAGGAGAACAAGTGGCAAAGTGGCAGCGCGAGTGTGCCACACAGAAACCCAACAAGACCAAGTGAACCAACATTTATACAGGCCCTGCCCTGTATAAATCGATGGTGCAACCTCATTTGGAATACTGTGTGCAATTCTGGTCACCCACCACCTCAGAAAGGATGTTCATAGCATGGGGGAAAGTGTAGAAAAGGGCAACTAGAATGATAAGAAGATTGGAACACTTTCCCTATGAAGAAAAGTTAAGGCGCTTGGGGCTCTTTAATCTGGAGAAATGATGACTGAGGGGTGACATGATAGGTTATGCATGTGATAGAACAGGTACAGAAAGAAGTGCTTTTCTCCCTTTCTCACAATACAAGAATTCGTGGGCACTCAATGAAATTGGTGAGCAGTCAGGTTAGAACAGATCTAAGGAAGTACTTCTTCACCCAAAGAGTGATTAACACACGAAATTCATAGCCACAGGATGTGGTGGTGGTGAGCTAGTGCTACAAGCATTGAACAGCTTCAAGAGGGAATTGGACAAACATATGGAGGCTGGAGCAGAGGTCCATCAGTGGCCATTAGCCACAAGGTATATAGATAGGAATTCTTGGTCTCTGGGGCAAGTGAGGCTTTGGTGCTTGGGGGGGGGCAACAGTGGGAGGGCTTCTAGTGTCCTGGCCCCACTGATGGACCTCCTGTTGGCACCTGGTATTTTTGGCCACTGTTTGACAGTGTTGGACTGGATGGGCCATTGGCCTGATCCAACATTGGCTTCCCTAAAGTTCTTATGTAATATCAGAAAATCTTTGTCAATGGAGGCCTTACTGAAAGGGCCACAGAACCACTGCATTGAATGTTGTAGTGCCAGCCTGGCGACAGAATCCTGTGCCTGCCAGTGCCTGTCTGCCAACATGTATGACATCATTGCATTCAAAAGCTTCAAGACAGCTCCCTCCCCCCACAGACCTGGGTAAACTGGGAAAGGAAGTTTAGATGGAAGTGGGTTCCACACAACCTTACCTAACCTCACTCCTCCCGGACACCCCCCTAGCTTGTCACCTCACCTGTAAGATCAGATGGACTGCTTGGGAGTTTCCAAAGGATGCACAGCATGTGTGGTATGCTCAAAGTCAAGCAGATGCTTTCCCTGGGTCAACCTCCTCCAGATTTTGTGGCAAGACAGACAGACAGCTAGATAGTCATTCTCACAATGACCTTTCCTTCCTGTGTTTTCTCTCCTGTCACTCACTATCCCTCTGATTTGTAGAATGGAGATCTCAGGGAAACAACTTCCTTTCTTCCTTCCCTCCCCCCGACTCCACCCTCAGCTAGTACTCCTCTATCCTATCTCTCATCCTTCCTATACAGATTGTAGTTCTAGCACAATAAAGAGACTAATATTAGTCTGTTAAACTTGAAACATGGCTCCGTGTACCTTTGTGGCACTCAAAGCCTATCTACCCGGGTTGGATCCTTCCCAACTACTTCTTCCCTTCCAAGCAGCTGAACCCACTGCTATTGTGGGACATGCCAAGCCCTTTACCCCTTGTCATGTAGTCCCGAGAAGGACTGCTTGCCTTGTCAATGGTCCACTGGGCAGTGTGTGGATTGCCTACCTGAGGGATGTTCTAGCTCTTTAGCGTGACCCAGGGTACACCATGGGGAGGCGACCAAGAGTACCACCCCAAAAAGAGAGACTCAAATTCTGGGCAGCGGTATTTTGTGGGACGACTGCCCAGTCAGTCCACAAGCATACCCTTACCCATTGAGTCAATCCAGGGAAGGAAGGCCTCAGAAAGTGAAAGGGAGGGGTGTCGTTGTTTGTCCACCCTGATCCTCCTCTCTCTGCAGCAACACACCAGCTGTCACTGTCCTATTTGAGGGATCTTAGCCTAGGTGTGGCTGGCTGCCCCTCATCATGGGCCCTCCCCCACCTGCCACCAGTGTTCCCTCTGAGCTGAGTTAGTGTGAGCTAGCTCACAGTCTTTTACCCTCCAGACCACTCTTTTTTTTCTTATCTCAGGACAGATGGCTCCAGTCCAGAGCAAACTAATTTATTCAGTAGCCAAAACACCTGCCTGTCACAACTTTAATGCTGGTAGCTCACAAAGTAGAATTTTTGCTCACAGGAATCCACAACCTAGAGCATTGCCACCTACCCCTGCAAAGAAAAATGTCATTTCTTGTGGCACTCCGGTGGGTTTTTCTGGTTTTTGTTTTGTACTGTCCATTTTTGCAGCTAGAGTGAAAACTGTTTTTGCTGCAATGGCAATTAATGCGATCAAAGTAAATTTTACTTTTCAGGAAGAGGCAATCAGGACATATTTGCTGCTTTAAAAACTTTTAATGCCAAAAAGGGGGCCCAGTTATTATATGGGGTGCTCATTTGGAACAATTCAGCTGAAAATTTCATAGAACAGCCTCAGTCCCATTTCCTGAGGAAAATCTTTGAGGTTCCAATGTGTGTTCTCTATGCAGCTTTATGACTTTTTGATTTCAGTTTGCCTACCCAGCTACCCATGCTATCTACCCACTTTTGATGAATATGAAAGGGAAAGCAATCAATGCTGAACTGAGCTATCATTATAAACATCCCTCAAAGAAGATGGGTTTACATAAAACACTGTAAAGTATATTTAAGAGAACGCTTTACTTTAACATTGGGAAGAACATCTGTTGAAATGAGATGCAATAATATCATGGCAGACAGAGGGATTGTATTAAATCAACAATCATTTAAAAAGCAGACATGAATGACAACTGCAGATCTTAAACTGAATTACTACACAAGGTATGATTGGGAAAGAATTCAGAATTAACAGAGAAAAATGTATTGATGAATTTTAGAATATTTTTTGTTATAGTGTTATAGAAAAAAGGAACACTTCATAAATTTGTGTGATATCAGGGTTGTCAAAGCAGCTTCAATTAACAGTGCAATGACAAAACATGTGAAAATGGGTCCGGGGTATGACCCGGAGACATATGAGCTAGGAAATTTGCTAAAGCCAAGCAAGGCAGGGTCTGATTCAGTAACTGCCTGTCAAATCCAAGACCAGGCCTAATTACAATTCTTCCTGTCACACTTGCCTTCTACAGTGTGAAATACATTTCTCATATTTGAATTGGACTTTTGTCCCTTCAGGAAACTTATTAACTTCATTCTTGAAAAATCCTTGAAGTGGCTTAGCAATAGCAAAATGGGAATAGCATAGAAAACAGTATCATAAATAACTAAAACCAACAGCATCATAAGCAGCAGAGCAAACACTGTAGGGTAAAAGATGTGACAAAAGGAGCCTAGACTACCTTTCTTAACAAGGACTAAAAATTACAACTAGTGATAAGCAAACTTTTCTTTGCTTGAATGGCAATGTGTTTGCAGAGTACAAGCATCCTCAAACATTTTTTTTAAATTAAGCTGTTTTTATCAAGCACTTAAAATGCCTTTACATTGTTTTTGAAATATTTTGAAATGTGTCTGTTCTTGCTTTCCCACAGTTGGCAGAGTTGGCACGAAAGGTGGATTACAGAATTTTTTAAAAAGAGAGAATGACGTAATCATACAGCATAAGACATCCAGTGAAGAATGCAATAGGACTAAGAATGCAGCATTCAAGGACCATGTGAGCATCACAAAGCACAGCAAACTGCCTAAATCAGAAGTATTGTGTAAGTGCTGCAGAACGTGGGATTACAAAATTCGAGTAACTCAGTAAAAGCCAGATGATGCCTACAATAATGGATGATAACAACAGTAACCATTGCAGTGGGCTACAGACCTATTCCCATATGAAGGGGTCCTTCTAGAGAGTTCCAATTTAATTCCATGCTGATTCCATTATAAGAATACCTTCCTGAATATTTCTGTTTTGCTCTTTCTTGGAATGATATAACTGGGGGAGCACTCCTGACTGTTCCACAGTGATAAGGAAATTACCCCTTGCTGGCTGTTTCAGCTCAGGAAAATGGTATGGGGGAAGAAAGGGCTCCTGTCTTCCCCCATACCATTTTTCTGAGCTGAAACAGCCAGCGATGGGAGCCCAGTAGTGCTCCCGAGGACCATAAAAATGGTGTTCTCCGTAGCTCCAAACATGCAATGCATAATTTGGCCCTAAGTTATAAAAGACGGAAAGTGTAGCCTTGGTCTCTCTAGTGTTCTAACCACCTGGCCCATTTTAAACACCTGAATCCCAAAGTGTTCATGGTAACTAGGCATTTTTAAACTGTTTCATAAATTCTGACACAGGTGCTTGGGTATTTTAGTCCAGTCCCATAAATTCTGGCCATGCAACAGCATTGATTTATTTGAAATATTTGTATGCAGCCTTTTCAAAGGTGGCAAACAAGCAAAACAATGTTAAAATTTATATACATTCAATAATATTTACAATTAAATAAAACATATAAATATACAGACACAAAAATACACAAACAGGTCAATAAGAGTTAGTGAGGATAAACCAAAGCAAACAAAAAAAGTCTTCACTCACTCATGATTGACAACAATATAGGGAGACAGATAAATCTTCCTGTGTAGGGAGTTCCAGAGTTTTGGCACCACAACCAAGGCCTTTTCTCAGCTTGCCACTCATCCAGATTTCAATGGTGGAGGCACCAAAGCTGGGCCACTGAAGATGACCAGAACAGTCAAATAGGTTCATCTGGAAGTAGGTAATCCTTACGGAACAGATGCCACTGCTACTGGCACAACAACAGTACAATGTAGCTTTTTTAAGCAATAAAAGACCTTCCCCAAATTATGCTAGGGAATATGTTATTCAACAAGCCAGTAAACTATGAGTGCGTGCCAACAGTGGCTCCCTTACCACCCATCATGCTGAATGTTAGCACATGCGAGCACATGCAAGTGCCTTATACTGAGTCAGACCACTAGCCCATCAAAGTCAGTATGGTCTCCTCTGATGAATAGTGGCTCTCCATGGTCTCAAGTTAAATCTTTCACATTGGTTCAATCTGCATTGGTCTTTCCTGCTGCTGTTCCGGTGCTCCCAAAACGTCTCAGAAATCTCTGTCTGCATTGCTTGCTGCAGCCATTCCTGTATTGTATCAACTCAGCATTGGCTGTCTGCATCATTTTATTGCCCTGTAGTGGCGACTCCGAGGTTACTACGGCATCTCACCGGCTTATGTGGATCTGGTTTTCAGCTGGAGCAATTGCTCCTCCCTGCCATTGAGCCACTGAAAGCAATAAGTAGACAACTGGAGCCAAATCCTCCACCCTCCCCAAGTTTTTCTCCAATCATGTTTCTTTGCTGGTGGGTTAGAACCACGTCCACTGCTAAACCATGTTATTTCTTGGGGCAGTCCCCAGAATGCTCTACCTGGCAACTGCTGGGCGTTTTGTGTTTTTTATCCAGGTTGTTCACTTTCCAGCCCCCTCCCCCTCCACCAGGTCACCCCCTGTATAGATTCTGCCCCCCAGGCCAGTCCAGGGATGGGGGAAAGAATTCTACACTGGCACAATATATTACACAATAACCCAGAAGAGGTAGGCTCTCTGGATTTAAACACAATAGCCACCAGGAATCTCTAAACTTAATCCCTCACCAACCTGAGATTAGAGATCCCCAGAATCTCAGTTGGCATGTGGGTCTTACACATGAGCAACTCTGTCTAGAGCTGCACAGATAATCTTACACAGGTA
>NW_015172066.1:21829-22382 GCF_001447785.1 Gekko japonicus | reverse complement strand
GATCTAATCATAATCAGCTGTGGCCAGTCAGCCAATCACGGGTAGACAGGGGGTGTCCAACATTTGGGTTGTCATGGCAATGGGTGGGGGATAGTCTGGGGAACACCCTCTGCAGTCGAATGATCCCCAAAGTCCAGCCCACCCATGGCCTACGTGACATGAGCCCTGTAACCTTAGAGCAGGCTCCTTGAAGTCTAGGACTTCCACTTAGAGGTGTGAAGAATATGTGGTTATATGGCAGGCAATGGAGCTTCTCTGACCAAATGGTCAGCCATCTGGCTTCAAGAGGAAATCAACACAGCAGGGGATCAGCAAGATACATTCCAGGGAAGACATGAAGCCTATAGAAATCAATTTTTCTATACACCCCCCTTTACTTTCTGCAGGGGGGGTCATGGGTGCCATTTCCTCTCCACAACACAGTGCCCTGCCAGTGACCCAGGAGGCCACCCCTCCCCCCTGTCATGTGCTCTCCCTCCTGCACACCCCCGCAGTCACCATGGTGAGGTCTGATGCAGACAGCAAGCTTTTATCCCAAGCCAGAATGGGAGGG
>NW_015172066.1:14232-21813 GCF_001447785.1 Gekko japonicus | reverse complement strand
AAGAGGAACAATGTACAATGACACCACAACCAACTGAAGCTGCTTTACACAGCAGATGCAGATTCAGCTACTGTCCACTACCCGATCATTTTAACTGGAAATGCCAGAGATTGAAACTTGGACAGCATACATGCAAAGCATATGCCCTACCAAACTACTCCAAGGGCAAAGCAGATGCTCTTCTGAATGCTTCCAGCTCCACATACACAGTCTTGTAAAACACAGATTGATTTAAATTATGAATGAAATCATCTGGACTGGTAAACTCAAGAGAAAAGACACATTGTGAACAAAAAAAAATGATTTTGCAAAAAAAATAAGAAAGAAACCTCAAAAATGATTGCCCATTAAAAGCAGTTAAAACTTGCTTGGAATGATGGCTGAATATAAATGTTTTCATATAGTCTTTTAGCTGTTTTGGGGGGGTTCATTTTAGATTTGTATTGTACAGGTGTTTATTATAAATATGATTGTGTGTTTTTAATATTGTAAACCACCTGGAGGGTTCAGACTGAGCCATGAAGCAAGATAAAAAAAAATAAAACCTCTTAAAGTAAATAAATAAATCATACCCATTAAAATCTCAACATAGCAAAAACAAATGAAAATCTGAAAAAAATAATCTTTACTTTAGCCAATTGGTACACCATAGCTGAACAAAGACTGTCGAATTATGCTCTCAGTAGGATAACTCATTCACATTAATGAGCTCATATACTGAGAATGAATGAAAAAATGTATTTGTTGTTTTACAGATTACAACCTCCAACATCTATAAACCAACACTGAGACAAAACAAGTCTGCAGAACATCATAAAAGGATGGTGATGAATTGAGCAGACACCAGAAGTCTCTTCCCTAAGCAAACACATGCTTCAGCTGTGTTCCCTTCTGTTCCTACAACCAACGCCTTCTTTCAGTTGTGCTTAACAATGCTAGCAAAATTGTCCTGTTAAGTTTTTATATGCCACTAGGAATAAGGCTCATTGTGGAAATAAATACGAGCTCTAGGAAGAGGCTCTGGGAGAGTGCTCCGGCCTTGCACACTCAGCATCAATTTGCTGTGACGACCTCAGCAGGGTATAATGACAGAGAATCCACCATTTTCTCCTGGGGAACTGATCTCTGCCACCTGAAGAGCAGTTGTAATTCTGCGTGATCTCCACCCCTCCGCTGGAGACTGGCAACAATGGTTCCTCATGAGGGACGGCTGGCTTGGAGGGTGGAATCTATGGCATTGCACCTGTCTGAGGTCCCACCCCTAGTCAAACCTCACCCTCTCTAGGCTCCACCCCTCAAATCTCCAGGAATTCCCAAACCTGGAGTTGGGAACCCTATCTCCCTCCCAGCCAACCATCAACCCACCGTTATCTGCCCCCTGGCTTCAGCTTTCCATCTCCTCCCCCTCCCTTCTAGAGAGCAGGTGTAATTCTGTGTTTTCTCCAGCCCCCATGTGGAGATTGGCAACAATGGTTCCCCATGAGGGACAGCTGGATTGGAGGGCGGAGTCCATGGTATTGCACTTGTCTGAGGTCCCACCCCTCATCAAACCTCACCCTCTCTAGGCTCCACCCCTCAAATCTCCAGAAATTCCCCAACCTGGAGTTGGCAACCCTATCTCCCTCCCAGTCAACCATCAACCTACCATTATCTGCCCCCTGGCTTCAGCTTTCCATCTCCTCCCCCCCCCCAGAGAGCAGGTGTAATTCTAAGTGATCTCCAGTCCCCACGTGGAGATTAGCAACAATGGTTCCCCATGAGGGAATGGCTGGCTTGGAGGGTGGAGTCGATGGCATTGCACCTGTCTAAGGTCCCACCCCTCCTCAAACCTCTCCCTCTATAGGCTCCATCCCACAAATATCCAGGAATTTCCCACCTGGAGTTGGCAACCCTATCAGGACTGGCCCCAATGACTTTCCCCCCAAAGGCCAAAATAGGTGTGGAAAGGGCCTTTTACTGACAGAACCTGGTTGCCTAGCAACAGGCACTGAGGAGAAAGTACAGTGGGCAGGGGAGGGGGTTATGCTGAAAGTTTCCCCCTTGTTTTTACTGACAGAAGTTGGTTGCCAACCAAGAGCACTGAAAGACACCGGACAGCCTTCTCTGTGGTGCAGCCGCTAAGCTATTGCCCTGACAAAGCGCTGGCCTTGCAGCCGAGGGAGAGGGGCTGCGAGGGGCAGCAAAGGTGAGTGCTTCCCCTGCTTGCTGCTGCTCGCTAGGTCTGCCTCCTTCTCCCCCATGGAGGGGTTGCCACTTCCTCGGCGAAGCGTCCATCCCTTTCGCCGGCTCCCTCCATACTGAGAGCGAAACACTGGCTGCTGGCTCTGTGGGCGGGGCCAAGCCAACGCAGCGAGGCAATACAGCCAGGGGATTGGGAGTCCGCGAGAGTGGCAGCTAAGCAGGCGAAAGGCTGTGGGAGCATGTCCAGGAGTCACACCAAAACTCTTTTACATATAAGGAGAGACAAACCGTGAGTATTTAAGTGATATGCATGTATCTTTGTCCTGTGTTTTAGAGTGGTGAGATTTCAACAGATTGGGGGGGGGGATTTATCTGCCAATCATATTTTTGTCCTACCTTTCCTCCAAGCAGCTCAGAATGGTATACATGGCTCTGGCTCTCCCATCCTCCATGTCATTCCACCAATAGCCTCATGATGCAGGTTAGGCTTGGTCCCCCACTTGGAGAAAGCAACTGGCTGGAGGTCACCCAGTGAGCTTCATGATAGAGTGTGAATTGGAGCAAGGGTCTCCCACTAGTCTTTGTCCAACATTCTAATTACACAAGAATCTGGGCAGAAGAACCACATTATCTTTTTACTGATTAATAATTACCTTGGTTGTGGTATAAGTTTGCTTTTTTTAAAAAATATATATTTCTGGCAGTTTTCAAGTTGTTATTGTCAATATACATTTTAATGTATGTTTATCCAGACTCCTCTGTTGTTGTTGTTTTAAATGTTAGTTTCTTCTCATCATCAACAATAACTTTTGCTGAAATGTTCATAAAACTGCTTGTGTGGGATTAGATCAAAGGTCCATTTGGCTCCAAAAAGTGGCTTCCCTATTTTTGTCTCCAGCATTACATATTTTGAGGTATACTATCTCTGAACGTGGAGGTTCCATGGATTAGTCTAAATCTTTTTAAAGGTAGCTAAACTAAAGGCTATCACCTCCAGACAGCAAATTCCATTAATTATGCATTGTGTGAATAAGTATATCCTATTGTCAGGTCTGTATTGCCAGTCAGCTTAATTGATAAGCAGTTTCAGCACCCAAGATATCTAGGTCAGAAACTTAATAAATTCAAGTCAACATCCTTAATTGCATTATCGATCAGTTGCATAGTTACTGGGATTGTATTGGCTGATTATCATCATTATGTTCAGCAAACTACATTTTGTACAATTGTCCATGCATTGTGCTGTTGGTATAAGAATGGATAATGTCTGTCCTCTTTTGGGGTCTTAAAAAAACTGTTGAAAATGTCCTCTTTTGGGGCTGGAAGATTAGGAATATTCCTAGTTAGTAGCAATTATCACAACTTAAATTGCAGGTGTATTTAAAATAAAATTTGTCATAATTATTGCTTGTTTGAAGTAGTCAGTCAGGAAATTTGTCCTCTTTTTTGCTTTTCAAAATAAGGTGACACTAGTCTGTAGCCCGGTCTGGATTTTCTGGTCTGTTCATGGGATGAGTAGTCAGGTGCCCTGGGGGAAATCTTTGATCACATTGTAAGAGCTTTAAAAGGCAAAGATCTTTACTTAATCTCAGTTCACTAGAGCACCAAAGAACTGGGGGGGGGGGGCCTTATATCAATGTATTACAGGATGCTAAATAAGAAAAGAAATTGAATATATGAAGCTAGCTAAATCATACAGATGCTGGTTTTACCTTGGCATTCTCTTCCCTGAATTGGACACAAGCCCATAGGAACTGCACTCTGTTCCCCAGACTATGGCTCACACGCTTCTGTCAGGGTGTCCAAACCTGTCCCAGCTGAGAGGGTTTCACTGTTATCTATCATGAAACTGGAGATTGATCTCCATGTGTACCTTTTCTCCAGTCAGATTAAGACACACATTCCAAAACCTTGATTCCCCCAACTCAGGTTATCCCAAATAGTCGTCTATCTTGCCTCATCCTGGCAAGTGGGCAAATGGACTCCAAAAAGGAATCCATCTCCCCTCTGACTGAAATCCCTGGAATTTGTTGTTTCATTTCCCAGGAAATAATGTTGAGTCTGAGATCAGGGCCTCCCTGAGTGTTAATCAATGTGTCCTGCATTTCTCTGTCATAACAATGCGCCCCAAATTTCATTCCAATATATCAGTCCATAACAGATATGCCAAACAGGACAGTGATGCAAAATATTTTGGTTAACACAGCCCAATGGGAAGTGGGGAGGGAACATTTTCTCTTCTCCCCTGTATTAAAACGTCTCTGCAAATAGAAAATAGCACAACAGGAGGAAGCCTGGGGTAGAACCCTTCTCCCCAGTGCCCTGGTTTCCGTGGAATTCTTTATACTGAAAAATGATATTTCCATCTGTCATTTGAAGTACTACTGTCAGTTTCCCAACCTTACTCCTATTTCAGGAATGTGGGTGTGTGAATAATTTTTGAGACATTTTGGTCCCGGTTACATGTGTCGGAAAATGCGAGGGGGAAGCGAGGCTACTTGTGCTGCTGTAATTTGACCCACCACTGCGCAATCCGACGCAACGGTGGGTGAAGTGGGTGTTATTCCTTGAAGCTGGCTTCTGGTGCGCTTCATCCAGGAACCAGTGACACAATTGGAGTACGCCGGAGCAATCACACTGGCAACTCCGTCCTTGGCCCGTCGCAACCTTGTTTGATAGTGGACTTTCCGTGGTTGTTTTTTACTCTGCTTCTTTGGCTGACTGCTACGGGTTGCCAATGGGTGCAGGACACTGGCCAGATGTGTCCATTTGATCATGCCAGTAAAATCCGGCCGGCATTTGTGAGTATCCTGCAGCAAATTCTGCATGTGATCAGGGCCTTTATCTGTTGAAGAGCCCCCAGATTCACTTCAGATTGGTGGTGGAAAGTGCTGTCAACTCACAGCCGTTATGGCAATATAGAGTTTCCAAGGCAAGAGATGTTCAGAGGTGGTTTGTCATTGCCTGCCTTTGCATAGCAGCCGGCTATTCCTTGGAGATCTCCCATCCAAATACTAACCAGGACTGACCCTACTGAGCTTCTGAGATTTGACGAGATCGGTCTAACCAGATCAGGGCTGCTTCAAATTACACAGCAAGAAAAATTCCAGGACCAACTCTCCTCACAGTTGTGCACACATGTTTGGACATGTTTGTTTTTTAACCTTCAGAATGTTGGTCCCTTGTCTCGTGTTTTATTATATCTTACCTTGAAAGATCTATTACAATTTTAAATGACACAGTTATTTTTAAGTATAGTATATGTTCTTTGATTAAATCCCAGTTACCATATTAGGAATTTCACAGCATGTACCAATTCTGGTAATGTTATTGATATTTACACTGTTATTAAATTAAAAACATTTCAGGCTTCAAGTAATTGTTTTCTATTTAGCAATGCATCTACATGTGTAAAGTGGTACAAAATAGATATAGTTCCTCAAGAAAATGTTTGCTCCAAGCCGCTTTGGCATTTATCCTGTTAAAAAAATGTATCAATGACAAATTTAATTAGCTCATATAAGTGTGTTTGCGTCTACCCAAGTAATTTAAACAGTTATTGCTTTTCATCTCTTGAAATAGAGTACAGCCTTTTTAAAAATGGAAATTTATTTATTGCTAGGAACAGAAAAAGTGATGGGGTTAAACAAGGGTAGGAGAACATTGCAAAGTGACAATTTGGGTCTGTTATAAAAACTCCTGGGCCACAGCCAAAAAAGCCGGGCCACAATTTGGAATTTATGGGGCAACTTGGTACCCTGTTCGATCCTAATATAAGCTGACAAACTCGGGTACTACATTATGCCAGCATTGACGTGTCCATTAGCAGGTTGCAGTACCTCTTTTTGTCCAGTTTCGTGGCAACATCCAAGACAGAGCTGTATAAAAAGTCTTTAAAGAACAATGGATAATTGCTGAGACCTTCTCTGTGGAACATCACATATTTGGTCAGGTTCAGCTGGCATACCAGTTGCAGCTGTTCCTCATGAAACATCATCCAGCCTTGCTTATTCTTCCTCTGACTATATACAAGTAGAAAAGAGCAAGAGCCAGTTTGGTGTAGTGGTTAAGTGCACGGACTCTAATCTGGGAGAACCAGGTTTGATTCCCCACTCTTCCACTTGCACCTGGCTGGATGACCTTGGGCAAGCCATAACTCTGGCACAGCTGTTCTTGAAAAAGAGCAGTTTCTGTCAAGAGCTCTCTCAGCCCCACCTACCTCACAGGGTGTCTGTTGTGGGGAGGGGAGGGGAAAGGAGTTTGTAAGCCTCTCTGAGACACCTTTGGGTAGTGAAGCACAGGGTATAAATCCAATCTCCTCCTCCTCCTCCTCCTCCTCCTCCTCCTCTTCTTCTTCTTCCTCTTCCTCTTCCTCTTCCTCTTCCTCTCCTTCTTCCACCTTAAAGACTAGCAAAATTTGTGGCAGGATATGAGCTTTTGTGAGTCAGATATCTGCTCCATTTATCAATACCCTCTTGAAGCTGTCTATGCTTGTAGCTGCCACCACTTCCTGTGGCAGTGAATTCCATGTGTTAATTACTCTTTGAGTGAAGTACTTCCTTCTATCTGTTATAAATCTACTGCTCATTAATTTCACCAAGTGCCCACAAGTTCTTTTTTGTGAGAAAGGGAGAAAGGTATTTCTTTCTCTATCTTCTCTATTCTATGCATAATTTTGTAAACCTTTATCATGTCACCCCTCAATCATCATTTCTCCAAGCTAAAGAGTCCTAACTTCTTTAACCTTTCTTCATAGGGAAGGTGTTCCATCCCTTAATCATTTTAGTTGCCATTTTCTGCATCTTTTCCTATGCTATAATATCTTTTTTGAAATTCAGTGACCAGAGCTGTACATAGTATTCCAACTGAGGCTGCACCATCGATTTACACAGGGGCATTATGATACTGGCTGATTTGTTTTCAATCCCCTTTTTAATAATCCCCACATATAATTTGCCTTTTTTTATTGCAGTTACACAATGAGTTGATATTTTCAGTCAATTAAGGTACCACTCTCTCTCCTGGTCAGTTACAGCCAGTTTGGACCCTATCAACATATATTTATATTTAGGATTTTTGGCTCCAATGTACATTACTTTGCACTTGCCCATGTTGAACCTCATTTGCCCAGCTGATGCCCACTTGCCCAGCCTCAACAGATCCTTCTGAAGCTCCTCAAAGTTATCCCTGGTTCTTGCCACCCTGAACAACTCTAGGCTTTTCCACATTGGGGCTGCTGCCACACAGCAGGAAAAGCGACGGGCGAAGTGCGGCTAATTCTGAGCCGCACCAAAGTTGAGACGCCGGGCAGGATCCCACGGATCCCCTGAGCCGCGGCGCTGTCGCTCCCCGGCACGATCAGATGCCGGGGAGAGAGCGACGGTGGGAAGGGGAGGCTGG
>NW_015172066.1:9682-14221 GCF_001447785.1 Gekko japonicus | reverse complement strand
TTCGGCCAGGAGCCAGGGATGCGCTGGCGCAAGGACACGCCGGTGATCCCACGGCCACACTTGCCACGGCCCTTCAGGATGAACCACCCAGGTAGGTGGTTCTTTTTTGGTGTGGGTTTTGGCTGGGAGGGGCGGATTGGGAATGGGAGCAGCACGATTCCCAGATGTTGCTGTGGGATCGCGCCCATTTGCTGCGGCCCCGATCTGTCCCTCTCCCAGCCCAAAACCTCTCGTGCGAACAGGGCCTGGGTTTTTAAATTCAATTTGGCTACTTATTTGCATCGGTTTTCCCCTTCTCTTTTACACAGCATCTTTTGCCAAGTCATTGTTCTCTCCATATTTCTTTGAGTTTTCCTCATGTTTTTGTAGTGGTTTAAAAAAAATGAGCAATTTAAAATGGAAAAGCAACAATCGTAAACAGTAGTGTTTGTGTGAGAGGAGAAAACCCAATGCAATTAAGAAGCTGAGCTGGAGCAGAAACCTGGTGCAGAAAAGCCCTTAGCGTCATTTGCAAACTTAGCCACTTCACTGCTTACTCTAAACTCCAAATCATTGATGAACAAGCACTGGTCCTAGTATCAAACCCTGTGATACACCACTGCTTGCTGCTTACACCACAGCTTCCACTGTGAAAATTGCCCATTTACACTCCCTTTCTGTTTGCTGTTAATTAACCAGTTTTTTTTAATCCACAAGAGGACTTGTCCTCATATCCCATGACTGCTGAGTTTACTTTGGAGCCTTTGATGAAGAATTTTATCAAAAGCTTGCTGGAAGTCAAAGCTTTCTGGAAGGTAATTTTTCTCTGTAAACTGGGATGCACAAAGGCAGGCCACTTTCTATATATCTCCCAAAACACATGGAGGGTTGGCATGTTGAGCCCCCAGGGTGCAATTGCAATTTTTTGGGAAAGGCCAGGTATAAACATTTTAATATATTTGAACAATAAATGAATGAATGAATGAATGAATGAATGAATGAATGAATGCTATCCTCTGCTATGCTCATCTCTCCCTGCCCTGATCAAATATCTGTACATAGGTAGGGTGAATTACAATTCAAGACAAATGCATTGTTTTTCTTTTCAGGCTGTGCTGGGAGAGCAGATTTTATGAACTGACCTTCCTAATCTTCTTGTTTAAGTATAGGTTATCAGCTTTTTAAATCATTCATTGTTTACAATTGAAGAAAGGCAATGATTTTGACTGAATTGAGTGATTCTGACAGTACAGATCAATTAGGCTTAGTTCCTTCATTAAAACCTTCCTTCCTTCCTTCCTTCCTTCCTTCCTTCCTTCCTTCCTTCCTTCCTTCCTTCCTTCCTTCCTCTTTTTTTTCCTCCCTCCCTCCCTCCCTCCCTCCCTCAGAAATCTTGACATGGTGTTTGGAGCTTCGCAGTGGCTATCCATGATATGAAAAAGAAATGTCCTATAAATTATCCTCTCTGATGTAGCCTCTGTTATTTGTTTATGTGTCGTATGCTTGGGAAAGTTGCTTCATTTTACAAGCCCTATACGAGGCAACAGAGAATATCCACAACTCTGGTATTTTTATGAACCTCTTTCAAAAGGCAGCACTAAGCAAAAAAAAAAGTGCTTAAAAAAAGAATTCTGCTTGAGAAGGCAGAGTGATCCAACCCAGCAAGGTAATTGCGACAAGACTCCACTCGGCAAAGCCAATTCTCTTTGGGTCTCATCTGGTTTTAATGACGTGTGCATGTGCTCTGTTCCACTTTGCAATTCCTTTTTTTAAAAAAGTGGGAAATTTCAGCCTTGACCACCCATGTATTTATGGTAGATGCAACTTCATTAGAGTACTAATGTTGTAGTATATCTGCTTCTGGGCATCCTTACATCCCCAGTTGTTACCCTAACATGGCATTTCCCAACCTGTGGGTTGTGAACCGCAGGTGGGTTACAAAGCCTGCAGAAGTAGATCATGAGCTCCTATTGGCAGCTGTTCCTTTCCCCTCCTTGCCCGGTGCCCAGCTGAACTCATGCTGAATCTCTGTGGCAGAGATGGTGGTACGTATCAAGCCAGCCAACCAAACAGTGGTCTGTAGTAAGTCAGGTTGAAGTTGCAGCTGCTTTTGCGGGCCAGGAAATGAGCACATATACCTTCTTGCCTAGCACAGAAGCAACTGCTCCATCATTGCCCTCCTTTTCCTCCTAAGTAGGAAGCGGAGGTGAACTCTGGGGCCCTTGCAAAACACATTAAGTGGCAGTTTCTGCTGCTTCCCCCCTTCATTTGTCAACTGATAGGATGAAGCAGAGAGAGAGAGATGGAGGATGGACACTGCAGTGAGGGCTACGGTTGCCAGCCTCCAGGTGGGACTTCGGGATCCCCCATAATTAAAGCTCGTCTCCAGAATACATAGGTCAATTCCCCTCAAGAAAATTGATGCTTTGAAGGGTGGACTCTGTGACATTGTGTCTCACTGATGTCCTTCTCCTCCCCAGGCTCCATGCCCAAATGTTCAGGAGTTTCCCAACTTGGACCTGGCTACCCTAGTGTGGGCAGAAGTGAGTGGGCGATAGCAAGCTGCTTGGACTTTATCCACCCCACCTGGGTTAGGCTACTTTAGTCCCCCCCCCATTCTCCCCAGGGACACTGTTTTGCCACAGCCTTCTGAATGGCTTTGTGCCCCTTCTTGATGCATCCTTGTTGGCCTTTTGGGCTCTTCAGAGTTTGTTTGTAGAAGGAGCAACGAGAGAGAAGGGGGGAGGGCATTACATCACCTCCGGGTGATGTGTATGCGGCGCACACGTGCGCTTCGTGCGCACGCGCCCCCCCCCGGCCTCCTCACTTTTCCCAGACCTTTCCTTTGCTTTCCCTGCGCATCTCAGTTGACTTTAAAAATTTCATTCTGCATTTCCTCCCATTTTCACCTCACAGGTCCTTCAGTTTTTCTTTTTGGTTCTGCATCCTTGTTCCACTTTGCAATTCCTTTTTTTAAAAAAGTGGGAAATTTCAGCCTTGACCACCCATGTATTTATGGTAGATGCAACTTCATTAGAGTACTAATGTTGTAGTATATCTGCTTCTGGGCATCCTTACATCCCCAGTTGTTACCCTAACATGGCATTTCCCAACCTGTGGGTTGTGAACCGCAGGTGGGTTGCAAAGCCTGCAGAAGTAGATCATGAGCCCAGCTGAACTCATGCTGAATCTCTGTAGCAGAGATGGTGGTACGTAGCAAGCCAGCCAACCAAACAGTAGTCTGTAGTAAGTCAGGTTGAAGTTGCAGCTGCTTTTGCGGGCCAGGAAATGAGCACATGTACCTTCTTGCCTAAGCACAGAAGCAACTGCTCCATCATTGCCCTCCTTTTCCTCCTAAGTAGGAAGCGGAGGTGACCTCTGGGGCCCTTGCAAAACAGATTAAGTGGCACTTTCTGCTGCCTCCCCCCTTCATTTGTCAACTGATAGGAAGAAGCAGAGAGAGAGAGATGGAGGATGGACACTGCAGTGAGGGCTAGGGTTGCCAGCCTCCAGGTGGGACCTGGGGATCCCCCAGAATTACAGCTCGTCTCCAGAATACAGAGGTCAATTCCCCTCAAGAAAATTGATGCTTTCAGGCCCGTAGCCTGCTTGGGGCCCACGGGGCCCGGCCTTTCCACTCGTTTTGTGGCCCCCCTCCCTCCCGAACCTCTGCTCCCCCCACCCATCGCCGCCGCCTCCGGCATCCCGCAGGCTGCTGGGGTGTCCGGCTGCTCCGGGAGCGGCTCGGCGGTGGCGGGGGCTTCTCGTCGGGACTGGCAGCGTGCTGCGTGGGGGGGCAGGAGCGAAGCCTCGCAGAAGGGAAGGGGAAAGAAGGAGCCCTTCAGGCTCTGGGCTCCGGCCAGTCGGAGCTGCGTCTGCCGCGCTCGCTCCCCTGCCTCCCCCCTGTCTTGCTTTATTTTGTTTTGACTGCCGGGCTTCCAAGGAAGGTGCCCTGCGGTCAAAACAAAATAAAGCTGCCGCCAGGGCCGCTGGCTAGGTGGCCGGCCGGCTGAACGAAGGAAGGAAGCCCCGGCGCCATGAGCGCGGCGCTCCGGGCGGCGTCTGGGGCTCGAGGGCGCGTCCTGTGGCTGGAGAGAGCGAGCGAGCGAGCGCACCCTTCTTTCTTCCCGGACCGGGGGCCGGCGGGGCCTGGGTGGCGGCGGAGGAGGAGTTGGAGAGGAGACACGTGTCGGGAGGAGAGCAGGCTGGGCCCAGGGAGGGGAGGTGCCCGACGGGCCTCGAGGGAGGGGGTGGTGCCTGAACGGGGCCGTGGAGCAGCGCCGGAGGAGGGAAGAGACTCGCGGGTGCCCGGAAACGTGGTGGGGGTGGGAGAGCCGGAGTCCGGGAGCCCCTTCCAGCAAGGCAGCTAGAAGGAACCTGGGGGGTCCCTCCGATGGCGACAATGACCTTCTGCCGGCCACTGCCAGTCGGCATCGGAGGCAGGTCGGTAGCCAGGATTTTTAAATTCGGGGGGCCTTTTATTTCTTTATTTTTGCATTTCTATCCCGCTCTCCCGGCAGCGCGTCCTGCGGCTGGAGAGAGTGAGCGAGCCCTTCCTTC
>NW_015172066.1:0-8732 GCF_001447785.1 Gekko japonicus | reverse complement strand
CCCTCCCTCCCTCCCTCCCTCCCTCCCTGTATCTTTTGATATTAATACCATGTAGCTATTGTTCAGCTGCTGGTCACTGAGGTGCATTTTAAAAGCCATTTGTGAATTGTGTCTGCTGTGGCAGTGGCAACAAATGGCCAAAGGACTGACCAGGAAAGTTGTTGGGGCACTGCTCCTCCCTGTTTCAGATGTGGGGTTTCTTCCCTACTGCTTGCTCCAGCCTTGCTTGGGCTAGCAGCAGCTCCCAGCTGTGTGTATGCAAGGATGCTTGTGTGCTTGTCGGAGTGAGCAGAGTCAAAAGCCATAGTGCAGAGATTATTATACTTTGGGAGTCCACATAAATTATTGTACTTAGGTGGTCCACAGGAGAGAAACATCAGGGCCAGGCTGTTGTTGACTCATTTCCCTGATTGCTGGGGAAGCCACAATTAATATACACCTTCCAGCACCACCTCTTCAATCTTCAGCAAAGAAAGAGTCAATGCAGACTGGGGGCTATGAGGTTCTGCTTGTTCCCTGTCCAGGAGGGGGATGAGCACTTAGTAGCTGTTGGACACAAAACTAACACTCTGTTTCATTATTAAAGATAACTAAGGCCATGGTCACACAGTCATTTGATCGGGTTTCACCATGTTCCCCCTCGCATTTAAAATTGCTGATCAGACGGCCGCATCTGTCTCCCGCACCGAAGTGGGCTCACTTGCGCGGTCCTCCCAGTTCCCTAGTGAGTTTTCCTACACCCGGGAAATCAAGTACTTTCCGGATATTTGCGCTTTGAATTTGTGATTTCACCGCTCTGGAAAGTCATCTCTTGCAGTGATCACAATGAGGTCATCTGAACGTCCTTCTCCCAATTTTTTTTAACAAGTTTCCGTCGTTGTGTTCATGAACAATCCTGTGCTGAATAAATTCAATGTATAAAAATTCAAGAGCAGATATAGACTCCAGCACTCAGTTGTATGTCACCAGTTAATTTTTTTTGCTGTTCGGGGGGGGGGGACTGCAGAAACAAGTCAAGAACAAAGGATACGGTGAGTCCCAGTGGGTAAATGAGAAGGGAGCACTCACTGGAGAAGACCCTGATGCTGGGAAAGATTGAAGGTCAAAGAAGACGGGTACGGCAAAGGATGAGATGGTTAGACATTGTCATCGATGCAACGAACATGAAATTGAGCCAACTTCAGAGGACGGCGGAAGACAGGAGGGCCTGGCGGGAGCTGGTCCATGGGGTCGCGAAGAGTCGGACTCGACTGTGCGACTGAACAACAACAAATATGTGCATGCACAAAGCCAACGGTGCCCGGAGCCTTGTTGCACAATGCAAGTGAGTCAGGGAGGGATGTGTGGTCATCCCAATCTGGGGGAAAAATATTCCAGATCACATCTACAGTGGAAACAAATCACAGTCAGCTTGCTGTGTGACCACACCCTATGTCTGCTCTGTTGATTCATGAACTACTGACTAGCAATATTAGCTTGGTAAATTGCCTTTTTGCTAGGTGAGGTTTGTGATCAGTGTAGTAGCACTGGTGGTGAAAGGAGTGATCTTCTTGTACCTTCTTCTCATATGAGTGTATATTATTTTTCAATCCAAGAAGGATCTCTTTGATGTGCTCTCCAAGCCTGTATCTCAGAAGCTTAAAATGCCAGATTAATTTCCTCCTTCACACCAGCCATTGAAAGAGACAGAACGTGAGGACTCTGGATAGGATGTACTGGTCTGAGGTGATGTTCAGAAGAAAACAGAAGATGCTTAATGTTTAGGAACAGATGCATTTCCCAAAAGAGATATATGCCACTAAAGTTAAATAGGATATTTGGGTGGGGGAGATCCATCAATTCTAAAACAGTATTCTAAGAAAGAGGAGCTTGAGGTTTGAAATGTGAAGCTCTCAGCTAAATAGGGAGCAACTCAAGTACACCCCAACCTCTTTTCCATGTTTTGGTTTCTCAGTCTCTGCTTTAGAGATGATGTAAATGGGGTTGCAGTGGCTGGGACCCTGAATCTCTATGTCCAGGCCAAATCCCCCCTGCTTCTGTGTGTTTTCTCTGAAGCCAATCCCATTTAATTCAATGGAGTTTTCTTACAAAGCAATCCAATGCCCACTTACCTGGGAGTAAGCCCTGTTAAATACAGAAATGTCTGAGCAGACATGTATAGGATTGTGCCTTCTGACAGAGGTATGGAAGAGATGCATTAATTCTTTGTGCCTTTTTTAAAAAAAAATTAAAAATTAAGTAGCCAAAGAATAAACAGAAGACTTCAAGGTTCGACAAGGTCTGTTTGCTGTGTCTATAATTTTCATAGCTCAGGAAGATATAACCTGTGTTCTTACATTAGCATTAAAAACTGAATAAATTATATAAGTGCAATAAATATTTCAAAAAAATCCACTTTAATAGGTGTGTTAAGTAAATTTTTGATTGGGTAACAAGCAATGGTTATAAAATAGGCAGAGTTGCAGTTAAATACATGAAAACAATGGCTGTCAAAACCTACAGTCTAAAATTCATGTGACAATAAATCAATGGGTCACCATACCAAGTAAATTCGAATTTCTGTGTCACCGTAACAAAAAGATTGGGAACCAATGCCCTAAGACACACTAGGTGGCTCCATAGGACTAGACAGAAGAAGGCTATTCATTATCGACAACGTTGTTAAAGCCAACTGCATGTGGATATCTCTATGTATACTCCCAAGATTGGATGTGTATGACATGACACACATGTACATGACATGATTTCATATTGCTTGATTGTGCAATGCAAAGGCCTGATTCATATATTTAGAAGAATAATGTGATAGAATCATTTTCTCATTAAAAAAGACAAAACAGTAGCCCCCCCAAAGGGGACTGAGTGGGTTTCTTGGGCAGAAGAAGACACAGTGGGAGTAAAAGTAGCACCAAGATGCCGGTGGGTGGGCCAGCCACACAATGCATTAGTCCTTGGAGAGGTGAGAAGAATAATGTGATAGAATCATTTTCTCCTTAAAAACAAGACAAAACTGTAGCCCCCCAAAAGGGGACTGAGTGGGTTTCCTGGACAGAAGAAGACACAGTGGGGGTAAAAGTAGCACCAAGATGCCGGTGGGTGGGCCAGCCACACAATGCATAAGTCTTTGGAGAGGTGGGCCTGCCAGGAAGTTGTTGCCAAGGAGAGCAATCGGAAAAGGCAACAAGAACTCCTCCTCCCAGCTGAGAGATATCAAGTTTAGGTGAGCAGGACTAATAGCAATTCCAAACTGGGTGGTGTTGCAGCTGGTGACAACTGTAACCTCTCACCAAGGAGGCCGCAGAGGATCAATAGGGGAAATGACCACTATTCCTAGGTCAGGTGCTTAGTCTGAGGCCAGGGATGACAGTTAAAATCATATAACTAAAAAAAAGAAATAATGATGAAATCTAGCAATATCAGGGAGAAAGTCTGCTATCTACTGCACTAGTTTTCTACTTCCAGAGAAAGCTTTTTATACAGGGAAGCATTCAAATATGTGATTCCCTCACCTGCAGTCTGAAGTGGTTCTTTCCATTCTGCTGCCTCAGAGTTCTCATTTCCACCTCATTCTGACTGCCATGATACTTATAAGAACATGAGAAGCCATTGTTGGATCAGGCCAGTGGCCCACCCAGTCCAACACTCTGTCACACAGTGGCCAAAAATACCAGGTACCATCAGGAGGTCCAGCAGTGGAGCCAGGACACTAGAAGCCCTCCCACTGTTGCCACCCCCTCAAACACCAAAGTACAGTGTGTCACTTGCCCCAGACTGAGAGTTCCTATCTATACCTTGTTGCTAATAGCCACTGATGGACCTCTGCTACATATGTTTATGCATACTATGATGCATGTATGTGCAATTGAATATATGTGCTGAGTCTTCAGCACTTTGTGTGAGGTGAGTGATGTGAATATTCTGTCAAATATATGATTCATAAGTTTTTGAGTGATGAACATGCTTCTCTGAGTCAGCCTAGGTGACTTCTTAGTTCCATGGAGAAAGTAAATAATTTGTACATAAAGAACCCTTTATGAAAGGGCACCCAATGAGATGAATTTTAGATTCCAGAGCTATGATCCAGTACAAGATGTCACTATAATACCAATTGGATACTTCCTAGGTGCATCATATAAAATGATAGGTGATGGGAGACTGCCTCCTTTCCATACCAAACCATCCATACCTGGTGGAGAAGCATCTGCTCACCCCCCAAACCTTCCATTCACACTTTGTGTGAAGCAGGTCTTAATACGGAGGTCTAACTCATAGGATTTTTCTATTTAAAAATGGGTGACAGATCAAACAAATGGTGTGTGTGTGTATCTGTGTGCCTCACATGTTTTACTATTTGCATGATTAAGAAGAGGAGCACAAGTCTGCTACTGCAGAAGATGGGGCCTGTTGAAAGAGGAATGGTTGGGATGTGGGAAAATGGAACACTAACATAAACTGGGTCAAATGACCAATTGTCTGTGTAGATCATGGAGGCCATGTGGACTCCTAAAGTCGTCTACCCCCCTTTTGTAGTATAAATGCAGCCCTAGAGAGTCACAGTTGCAGTAAATAAGATAGGCAAGGTGACAAACCTTTTATATTCCTAACTGCTTTTTGTTGAACAGTTTGCTTTGCATGTACCAATAGCCTATAGTAGAGCTGTTGAAAGGGATTGGAAGTCAAATATCTACCAATGGAGCTATAGAAGTGGAGAGAAGAGGGTTATCGGAAGGTCAGAGAAGAACAAGGTCTGGAAGAAGATAGAAAATAGTGCTGAGGGACAGTATTTCAGCCCCAAGCTTTTGATATTTGAGTAACCAATGAAAAACGTGGGTCCCTCTGCCATCTATATTTCAGCCAGTTCCAACTCATAATGATGAAAGATAGCAGGAAAGAAAAGATGCCAGGAAGACTGTAATTGGTTCCCTAGGAACAACATAAGAAATGTATGCTGTGGCTGAGGATTAAAAATTAAAGGCAATCGCTGGACCCATCCAGATAGGAAATGAATGAAAAAGAATCCATTAAATATATGAAATAATTTAGGGGGGGAGGGGAGGGGGATGAGAAACCCACAAACTACAAAGTTATATAACAAGATCAGAAGAGCCCTGCTGGATCAAACCAAGGGGGCAGTCCAGCATCCTGTTTCTAAGAGGCCAGCAAGATATACTATGATTTAAAAAAAGAATAAGGAATGGGGAAGCTGAGTCAGAAAAATCAATTGGAGAATTACATTTTGACCTCCTTGTTGCATCAGTTCTCATGCAGAGCATTCATGACCTGGATTTCAGAGTCTGAAGAGGTTAGGAAAGCTTTTTGCTGCCCTCTGCCCTATGTGGTGGTCCTTGGTTGTAATCCTTAACCTGTGTTGATAGAGTAAATAACAATGTGATCCTAAGCAGAGTTACACTTCTATAAGACCACTGATGCCACAGGACTTAGAAGGGCGCAACTCTGCTTAGGGTTGCATTGTCAACTGTGCAAGGTGTACATTTGGGATGATTTATGTCAGATTGCTTCCTATATGTTACTTTGAAAGGTGTGACATGGCCTCCTTTGGCACATAGAAAGGTGGCTTCCCCTTTCTGTCTATCCACCCTTGTCAGGTAGTGATCACACAAGTTAACAAGCAAGCAGACCTCCTTCTGTCCTTTTCCCACATACATTCCACACCCTGTTCTGCTCAGTGGACCCATGGAGGTTGTTTGTTTTTCCCCATCACCTCCTGTGGCACCAAGTACCTCTTGTCTTTAATTTGTTTAGCTCGCTTGGTTTTGTGTTGCCTTTGAAAAATTAATGACTTTTTACTTCTTTTCTAGGAATATTCTCTTTGATCTTACTTAGCTTTTCAAGTAGCTCCAGTCTCTGTATCAAACTGCCCTCTGCATATAGAATGTTTGATGGAGGCTGAGCCATGTGGGGGTGTAATGGAATTTTCATCCAGCATCATTACACTTTTGGGCAACTTCCACTTCTGCAAATGAGACACATTTATTCATATAATTTCCATTGTCTTGTCTTTCTTTTACATTGATCTGTGACTAGGCATTAGCTTTGTTCCACTTCTGTCTATGACTGTATATTCAAGGATCTATCAAAGTTTTCTTTATAACCAGCATTCTTTATAGCCAGTCTGGTGTCGTGGTTTAGGAGCATGGAGTCTAATCTGGGAGAAGTGGGTTTCATTCCCCACTTCTCCACATGCAGCTGCTTGGGTCAGTCATAAGTTCTTCCAGAGCTGTTCCCTCAAGGGCAGTTCTTGAGAGAGCTCTCTCAGCCTCACCTATCTCACAGGGTATCTGTTGTGGGGAGGGGAAGGAGATTGTTTGTAAACTGCTCTGAGACTCCTTCGGGTAGTGAAGGGTGGGGTATAAATCCAATCTCCTCTTCCTCCTCTTTCTTTTTCCCCACCACACCCCTGCATTTTTCACTTTAGGTAAGAAACAAACCGCCAGCCTGAATATCTGGAAAGAGTCACAGCTTTGAAATGGAAGAGGGCAGGTTTTGATTCCATAAAGTCTTAGCACCAACAGAAGGCCTGGGGTTGAAACCCGTGACATTTCTGAGATGGGGACATATGTCACTTCTAAATACTGTGTCAAATCACTGGTCCATCTCTCTCAGTATTGTTTTCTCTTACTGGTAGTATCTCTGGCACAGAAAGGCCAGACAACTGTTACCTGAGACCAATGCTCCCTCTAAGCTGTGGAGTCTTGTGAGCAAAAATTCTACTTTGTGAGCGACTGGCATTAAATTGGGGGGGAGGGGTGATTTGGCTGCTGCATAAATTAGTTTGCTCTGGAGCCATGCTTCCTGAGCTAAGACAAAAATCTGTGAACTAGAGGCTAAAAAACTGTGAGCTAGCTCACACTATCTTAGCTTAGAGGGAACACTGCCTGAGACCCTTTAAGTAGATCCTGGGGACTGAACTAGGGACCTTCTGCATGCAAGACATGTGGTCTACCACCGAGCCACAGGACTGCCGCTGATGGATTCTGTTGGAAGCAAAGTGAACAGCAGATGTTTCTTCTCTTTTCTACTGTAGCTGATATTGGCAGGTATGGTGGGCTAATTTTGTCTATGGAATCTAGTGAATGGAGTATGGAAGTGACACAAGGAAGTGGATGTAAGAGTTGCCACGGCCAAATTTGACACATTCCTCTGCCAGCACCACCCTCTGGCCTGCTTTGGTTTAACATAGCCCAGAGAAAGGGAGTGGTTGTGAAGGCCTCCCATGTACTGCTATGCAGTATTTAGTCCAATGACATGCTGAGGTGGCCCAAGAACCTGTCTCTTTAGTAAACATCCATAGGATTCTCCCTATACAAGTCTGTAAAGTGTCTCCACTCCTCTCAGCAAGCTCTGTTTTCTGATTCCTTTCTGAGGGAGTACAGGACAATGCCAACATGATCCAGGACTTTCTCTTAGCAGCTCAATCTTTGTGGAATCAGCTGCCTGGAGCAGGAGGGGGGGCTGCATCAGGTCTGGTTTTTTGGGGCAGGAGCGCACAGGAACGGAGTTCCGGCTGGCTTCAGAGTTGGCTACGCCCACTACAGCTAAAACGTCTGTGCTTGTGGCTACAGAGGGAAGGCCTGGAGAGCAACCCCCCCCCCATGACTCCGAAGCAGGCAGGCCGGGGGTGGGGCTGGAAGGATCAGGGAGGCATTTAAGGGCCAGCTTGCCAGGCATCCTGCAGCTGTGGGGCAACTGGGCAAGTCAAGGGAAGACATGGGGGTGTGGCCTAATATGCTAATGAACTGTGATGTTGGGGTGTGTGGCCAATTATGCTAATGAGTTTCTGCTGTTGGGTGTGGCCTATTATGCTAATGAGTTCATGCTGGGCTTTTTCTACAAAAAGAGCCCTGACGGCAGAGCTGTCCAAAGGGGATGTTCTCTGATTTTGTCTGCCTTGGATCTTTTGTTTTAATGTTTTAATGATTTTTAATGCCTACAAGTGGATGTGTGGACAAAGTGAGTGCATGAGGGCCAGATGGGTGGCAGGTGTGTTTCGATTTGGTGCACTGTACCATAGCATCAACATCAGAGACTTAAGTCATTCAGTCATCTCTTTCTTAGTGCTTACCAGCTGAGGGGCAAAGATTCTCTGTGGGGTACAGTTTGGAAATCCTACCCCTCAAAATCCTCCTCACCACCAAGGGCTTGAGCAGGCAGATTTCTCCTTCTCTACCTCTGTCCTTAAATGTCTCTGAACTACTCTCAACATTTCATCCCTTCTGGGGCATGTTGTTTAAGGGCTTTTCTCCCATTTGGCTGATATGTTCCCATGTGCCATTTGCAGTCCTCAAGTCCACTTGCTAGTAGTCCCTTCACTTTGGACTGCCTGCCTGGCATCAATAAGACCCCTGACTTTTCTATTGTAGCTCACACTCGATAGAACAAGCTCCTTGAGAAACTGCTTGGGCTTTTAATGGAGCATAGAGTACAAGTATCTTTCAGGGGGAGTGCAGTTATTTGGCATTTTCTTTTATTCTCCGTTTTAAATTGTTATTTATAAGCTGCTTTGTACCATAAAGAAAGATGGGGAATAAATATTTAAATAACTAAAGTCATAATTTTCTGCAGACCTGGCATGCCCCCCAGTTACATAGAGATGCTTGCATTGCCTATGGGTGGTCCCATTTCATCATTAACAGAGAAGCTGGACAGTTAGCTATTACACATAAGGATACATGTTTGCTACAGTGTGGTTTGTTATTAGAAATGGTTGTGAG
>NW_015172065.1:341939-345217 GCF_001447785.1 Gekko japonicus | reverse complement strand
AAGTTCCACTCCTCCGTCACACTCTGCATGTGCACAAACGCTTTAAAAAATGACCCCGTTTGCCACGGGAGCAGCGACTAGCCATTGCTGGTGTGATCGTGCCGCTTCTTTGCCGTGCTGCAGGATCATCTGATTGCCACCCTCATCTACCCACTGGCGCCGAGGGAAGGACCCGTGGCATGCCACCGGCGCGTCTGATCGCGTAATCATGGATCAAACTGCGCCAGGGCAATTAGCCACACCTCCCCCCGCGATATCTGGCCCATGTGACCGGGGCCCATGAGCAGGAGATGATTAATCCAACTGCATGGCCAGGCTGCTGAAAGATGACTAGGAGCAGATGTTGCTCTCTGGAGCTCCACCCTCTGCAGTAGAAGAGAGGCACAACCAAACTCCCATTGGCTGATTATTCCTCAAGGGCAATGCTACAATCATCATCACCTCTATTAACATTTTCCTATACAACCATAATAGAAAGTGATTCATAAGAGATATGACGCAGCTGTGGTACATCCATATAAACTGCAGCATTATCATAGAAGGAGGAGACCCCTGCTAAATTCTGTAACCTTGTGAACCGAATAGGTAGAACAAGTCTGCAGACATCCTGCATAATGCTCCCTGTTTTATTCCAGCCACACATCTAGAATTTTTGGCAGGGATCCTAGCACAGGCGCGCATACAGAAAAGGAGTGGAAAGTACGGTAAACCTGCAACCCCAGCATACAAACCAAACTGAAACAAAAAAGGTTGAGGAGCAAAGATATAAGTAAAAATTACATCTATCCTTTGGAACAAATATAATCTAAGCAAATTAAATGAACCTTTAATAAATGAACAAAACACTCATAACCTGCAGCACATTCCTATTATAAACCCTAAAAGACCAAAAGTGTTTTGACCTTATTGCCTTTGTCCATGGCCCCTTTAACAAAATTTTATAAGAGTATTTGTCCTTTCCTTGGTATCCCCTCATATCTGCCACTCCCACTCCCACTGCTGGAGGGCTTTAAAAAATTGGTAGTAGCTATATCAATATAATGCTATGACACTATAATGATATAGCAGCTACCCGAACTGGTGCACATACCCAGGTTGGAGCCACTGTTTTTGGGAAGGGTGCCTGAAGAACTGGGCCACATTGAGGTAACAAGAGATGAAGTTCTAGGACTACTACGAAAACTGAATACTAATAAGTTACCAGGTCCAGATGGCACACACCTGAGGGTTGTTAAGAAACTCTAACATGAAATTGTTGATTTATCAATCAGTGTATATAACTTATCACTAAAATCGGCCTCTGTGCCAGATGACTGGAAAGTGGAAAATTCACACCAAAGGGGGCATCCAAGGAATTACAGGCCAATTAGCTTAGCATCTGTTCCAGGTAAATTAGTAGAAACTGTTATTAAAGGTAGGATTATTAAGTACATCACAGAACAAAGCCTGTTGAGGGAGAACCAGCATGTCTTCTACAAAGGGAAGTCCCACCTCACCAGCTTTTAGGAGTTGTTTGAGCAGGTTAACAAGCATGTAGCAAAAGGTGATCCAGTAGAACATTATATACCTGTACTTTCAAAGGGCTTTTGTCGTGGTACCTTACCAAAGACCCCTAAGTAGGATTAGCAGTCATGCCATTAGAGGAAGGGCAGAAAGCAGAGATTAGGAATAAATGGACAGTTCTTCCAAATGGAAGTGAACAGCAAGGTCTCACAAGGATCGGTATACAGTGCTATTCATTCATAAGTTATTTGGAATTGGGGGTGAGAAGTATAGAAGCCTGCCTTGCCCTGGATGGCCTAGGCTAGCTTGACCGCGTCATATCTTGGAAGCTAAGGGGGCGGGGCTTCGGGAGCGGTTGCAACGGAAGCCCTTTGAGAGATCTCCCGGGTCTCCCCGTCTTTAACCCTGCCGAAACGACCATAAATGAGCATATTCCCTGCTTAAAAGCATACCAAAAGAAGCGTAAAACTCTGGAGTCAAAGTAAGAACAGTTTAAAATTTTTTTTGATCCGTTCAAGCGCTTCAGCAAACGATTGAAAGAGCGGTCCGGACGTCTCAAAATGGCGACCGGCACTGTAATAACGGAACTAAACGCAACCCCATTAACTAAACAGGATCTAATCGATAGCTTTCAGCAAATAAGATTGGACATAAAAACAGAAATTCATGACTCTATTAAAGAGGCCCTAAAACCTATAACGGAGCAGATAGAAACTCTCCAAACCTCAATTCAAAACGTAGCCCTTACTGCTGATGCGGCACTTGAGGCCTCAACGGCAACGAATGAGGATATTCGTGACCTACAAGAGGCTGAGTCATGGGCAAGGGAGAGAATACTGTACCTGGAGCATCGCATGAGGGAAAGATTGATTAAGTTTCGAGGTTTCCCTGAAAATGCGGAAAAAGACGCAGACCCATCGGTCTTTTTAAACCAATGGATGCAAACAGCCTTTGAAAAGGAAACACCTCAGGCGCCCAAAACACTGAGAGCTTACAGAATTGGCATGAAAACATCCAAGGACCGTAAAGGACCCAGAGACTTTCTTGCCGAGGTGGAAAACTCCAGCCAAAAATACAAGCTACTTAAACTGGCCAAGTCGGCAACCAAGTTGGATTTCGAAGGGGTGCAAATAAATATAGACGAAGGTGAGAGCCTACTGATGAACCTTGGAATCAACCCAATAATAGAGATGGAGACAGATCCTCAAGCGTCCAGGAAAAGGTCCAGACAAGCTACCCCACATAAATGGAGCAAGATCCCGATGAGAAGAAAGATTGCCTACGATTTAAGACAACAAAGATCCTGAGTCCCCGATCTCAACAGCCACTCATATATAAGCGGGTTACCATGAATTTATAGGAACGTGATAGCGTGTATATAGGGAAATGCATAGATTTAATCGGATTACTGAAGGCAGGGGGGGGGAAGACCCGAAGGTTTCTCTTTGTCACTTGAAATGTTTTTCTTTGTTCATCGGTGTTTAGTTGGGGGGGCAGATGTGATTCTAGATGGCAAGCCTTTATGGCTTTAGGGCGGGGGTTGTATCACCCTCCTAGATCACCTCCCGTTGGGGGGTGGGCACATTGTAACAAGGCCTCCAAATCTACTCTGGTATGCCTGTTATTTTAAGCCAACAAATTTTACCACTGTCCGGTGTGGGGATATAACTGAAAGGTCGCAAAATAATATGAGAAGATTGCAAATAGCTATGGTAATAATGCTGCAAACAGTCAATCTCTGGTCAAGTTCTCCAAGATATGGGAAAGCAGACATA
>NW_015172065.1:324217-340144 GCF_001447785.1 Gekko japonicus | reverse complement strand
ATAATAAAAATAACAAATCACAAAACAAATAACAAAAAAATCCTAATCTGAAATATAAGATGATGCAGTCTGAACTGGCTTAGACTGAGTCTGAAAGAGATCTTGGGGGTTGCAGTGGGAAGTTCAATTAAAATGTCAAGCCTTTATAGAGACCAAATAATAAAAATAACAAATCACAAAACAAATAACAAAAAAATCCTAATCTGAAATATAAGATGATGCAGTCTGAACTGGCTTAGACTGAGTCTGAAAGAGATCTTGGGGGTTGCAGTGGGAAGTTCAATTAAAATGTCAAGCCTTGCATAGGTCAAGGGTATGCCTGCCTGTATGTGGCGTATTATGTACAGATCTGGTTGATGTATCCTGAAAAGGGTGTGCCAAAGCTGGAAAAAGTACTAAGTGGGCAACCAAGATGACTAAGGGGCTGGAGCATCTTTCCTATGGGGAAAGGCTGCAAGTCTGGACTTTTTACAAAAAAGATGACTAAAGTGGAACATGATAGAGGTTTATAAAGTTCTGCAAAGGGTGAAGAAAAGGAGTTCTTTCTCCTTCTCCTATAACAGCAGAACTCAGGGCCGCCAAATGAAGTTGATGGACAATAGGTACAGGACTAGGGTTGCCATCCCCCCAATGGTGGTGGGGGTTCCCTGATTTAGGGCCCCCAAATCTGCCATTCGGCAATTGACCGGTGGGGAAGCCCCGCCTCAAAAGAGTCCTGCTGCACCTGATGTGCCCAGCGCAACGTCACCCGGAGGGGATGTCACCAGGCTGGGCACATCTTGGGGGCAGAATGCTCTAGCATTTGGCTAAAAACTCTATGGTGACCATAGAGTTTTTGGCCAAATGCCAGAGCATCCCCCCGTGACGTGCCTAGCATACCGCAGTCACTTCCAGACGACATTTTTACAGCATGTGCACAAAGCATGCACACAAGGACATCCAGGAGAGCAGGCTGGAGCCCTCCACCGGCAAAAGGTAGGGACCTGGCAACCCTATACGGAACAGACAACATGAAATACTTCTTTACTTGACAAGTAATTAAATTGTAGAATTTGCTGCCAAAGGATGCAGTGATTGCCACAAGCATACATAGCTTTAAAAGAGATCTAGACAGATTCATGGAGGGTAGGCTCGCCAATGGTTATCAACCATGGTGAGTAAAAGGAATCTCCATATTCAGATGCAGTAACCCCCTGGAACCCAGGAGACATCATCAGGGGAAGGCCTTGATCTCTATGCCCTGCTTGCTGGTCTTCCAGGACAACTACTTGACCAGGGTAAAACAGAATGCTGGACTAGATGGACCACTGGTCTGATACAAGAGGGCTCTTCACATGTTCCTTTTTACAAAGCTAGCAAAAAATCTGCTTGTGGTGCAGCAGAGGATGGGGGAGTTGCAAATAGAAGGGGATACCAAGGGGAAATGGCATTGATGTGGTGGTGGGGTGTCTGAAAATCCACACCTTCCCATCTACCTGGTGGCCAAGCCCACTCTGAATATGGAAAGATCACAGTGAAGCGGAGGAAACCTGGAAGATGGACAATGTGCAGATGCTCCAGGGGGCAGAAAGCTCCAGTGTGGGAGGCCAGGCAGGGCAAAATGCCAGTATAGAAGCAGGCAAAGTGGGCCAAGGAGCTCAAATTGCCAGATTATTTTTTACTGACCCAGTTCCATTGCTTCTTACAGTCAGCTGGAATCCAGAAATGGAGCAGGTGAAGCTTTTCCTGGTGAGGAGATAAAACGATAAACACTGATCGATCACGCTCCTGTACAGGAGTAGGTCCAAATAGAAGGCGGCAGCCCCACACCCTCCAACATCCCACAGATCAAAATAGGAACACTCTTGTGTAATGCCCTAATTCATAGTCCAAGAAACACTGCCTGATTCACACACCCCCATACACACATTATTCCATACAGCTGAAAACTCTTATTTATCTCCTGTGTTGTTTTCCTCTGTGAGCCTCCCCTGCTCTGATTGTTTTTCTAGCATATCTCCCACTGAAGTAACATACTCATCCTTTTAATAGCCTATCAGCCATTGGAATTCAGAGGTATGCTGCAGAGTAGCCTTTTATACCATTCACATTCCCACCAATTTGTCCCATACGCAGTTGGATACTGTGTGCTATGTGAGCTGCTCTCAAATGAGGCATCTTGGGTTGCGGGTTCTAGGGGCTGGATCCTGTGACTCCCTTCCACCAAGCCTTCTTCCAAATGAGATACTTCTTGAAGGAAAGATTTTTCTCCATCAGAGGAAGCCTTTCCCCAGCAAAGTCCACACGTGTTTTCCACACATGGACAGCTTTGTGTGGTTTCCTCATCGCTGCTACAACTGCCAATACAGCACAGAGGCAACAGAGTTTACACATAGCAGTTTTCCCTGCAGTTTCCCTGCCCCAAACTTCTGGGAGCTGCTATTATCCCTCATGTAGGGTTGCCATTCCCCAGTTTCTGGCGGGATATCTCCCAGGTTTTGGGGTTTCTGCCCACCACCAGTCAAGTGGCCGGCAGGGGAAACCCCGTCTCCAAACAGCGATGTCGCTGTGCAATGTCCCCAACACACTGACGTCACCTGGAAGTGATGTCATCGCACTGGGCCCCAATATCTGGGCCCCAACATCACACAGGAATGCTCTGGTTTTTAGGCAAAACTCTACGGTTTGAGGCCAATTTTACCATTGAGTTTTTGCCCCAAAACCAGAGTGTCACCCCCAACATCATCAACACAATGATGTCACTTCTGGGAGATGTCAGCACATCATGCAACATCACCACCCACTCCCGGAATGCCCCCTCAATCCCTCTACCGGTGCAACAATCCCACCTGGCAACCCTACCCTCATGCCATCAGGGTTTTAAAAGGTTTTTGTTTCTAAAATCAGCAACTGAATATCCTTATATCACTATAACAAGCTATGAGTTTCTCTCAATTCCTCGCTTTCATTTTAAAAAGAAGTGTCTAGCCTCTTTTGTTGCAGAGATATGTCTTTCCCCTTACATCTCTGCAATGAAAGGGATTAGAAACTTACTTCAAGAAAAAAAATGAAAGCTGGGAACTCACAGAATCTGATGCATAGATTATTACAACCAGGGCTTTTTTTGTAGAAAAAGCCCAGCAGAAACTCATTAGCATAATAGGCCACACCCTTGACAGAGCAGCTCATTAGCATATTAGGCCACACCCCCATATTACCAGAAGTGTGGTCATCCAGCCACACCCACCTTTTGCTTCTTATTCTGTTTACCTTGTTTGTTGTCAAAACCCAGGGCTTTTTTTGTAGCAGGAACCCTTTGCATGTTAGGCCACACACCCCTAATGTAGTCAATCCTAATAAGTTTCTGCTGTTGGGTGTGGCCTATTATGCTAACGAGTTCCTGCTGGGTGTGGCCAACTTGGGAGCCAGCCGGAACTCCGTTCCTGTGCGTTCCTGCCCAAAAATAACCCTGATTACAACATCATAACAATATAATATTCAGTTGCCAATTAAAACAAAAGCAAAAAGCCAGTGGTGGGGAGAAAATGGCCATTGTGGGGACAGGGGCAGGGGAAATGGCTCCTGTGTAAGCAGGACCAGTGTTCCCTCTAAGCTGAGTTAGTGTGAATTAGCTCACCGTTTTTTAGTCTCTGACTCACACATTTTTGTCTTAGCTCAGGAAGGATGGCTCCAGAGCAAACTATTTTATGCAGTAGCCAAATCGCTCACTCACAATTTCAATGCCAGCAGCTCACAAAGTAGAATTTTTGCTCACAAAACTCCACAGTTTAGAGGGAGCATTGAGCAGGACTGGGAAAATCTGAACTCCTGCACCACACACACGGCGGCCATCAGGTTTTGCAACAATCCTTCCCAAACCTGTGCAGCAAAGGAGGTTTTGGAAAGATGAGGAAGAAATCTAGAGAAATCCCAGGAGGTGTGTGAGCGCTGTGAGGAAACGGGGGAAAAAACAAAAAACAAAATACTCCCTACCAGCATTGAACCTAGAGTATATAACCCTTGTGGAAAAGGTCATCCTTCACTGAAGGAAGTTATTCTCTCTTGAAAGAAGTCTTAACAGAGGAGAATCATAGGATCCAGCTTAGATGAAGGGAACCGTAGAATCCACTCCTAATTCTGTATAGGGGGTAGGTTGGAACAGGTTCCTTTCAGAGAATCGTCTAGTGGGGCCAGCTCACAAACACCCTGCCTTCTACTTCCATGGCCGTCGGTTCAGGTCCCTTTTGGGCTCTGCCTGCTGGAGGGAAAAGGCCAGCTGTATGATTGCAAAGGGGCCAATGCTCCGTGCCAGAATGTCTCTGACATTTGGGTTCTTAGCAGCTCTGGGCACACCTCTGTCTGTCTGAGGTCTTGGAGAACCACTGCTCTCCGCAGCAAACAACTGTGGGATAAACAGATGAGTGGAGTGACTCAGTATAAGGCAGATTCAGGTAAGTGCTCCTACCCCTCCCTCATTTGCTCTTGCCCCAGTTCAGGTGAACGTGAGCCATCACAGCCTTTTACCTGCTGTGTGCATGAAGGTGTGGTCTTCTATCACGTTCTGTTGTGTTGCCTCCCTGCCTCTCCCACACAACAAGCACAAGATCAAACTTGCCCTATTCCAACCTGCCAGGCTTATTGCTGTGACCAAGTCCAGAAGTCAAGAGACAGTACATTCTGAGACACATGAGATGCAGAAGGGTGGGGGCATGGCTTGCAAGCTGTAAACACCTCAGGATTCCCAGTGGAGCACTTTCTAAGCTATTAACTGTGTGTGTGAGATGAGCCGGGTGACCACCAACTACTAGACTCATGTCACTTGTATCATTCAGCTGGATCCCTAGTTAAGGCAGTGCTGGTGACAGAACACAGGGGAAATACTGAGGTTCAAAGCAAGGAAGCACGGAGGACTTGGCACGAATGATAGAATATGAACCGTCTGTATCAAATTCTGACCAGTCTAACAACAAATAAGTCAGTGCAATTATGCATTTAAAAACCTGACACTGGCGGCTGGGGTTTGTGGCAGGTGAAACCATATTCAGATGCCACCTCAGCAGTTAACTCACTGCCTGGAAAATCACTATAGTCTAGACGGTACAGTCATAACAGTGAAATTTCTGCTTTCACATGTCATATTTGTTCATCTATAAGAGTGACTGGGTACATTTTGCATGTTCTATTGATAGGTGACCACCCCAGAAATCCACCTCAAGAATTCCATGATGATTGTGTGTTATCTTTTGGGCCTGTGGCCATTAGAATGTTTTATTGTGCCCCTGGGAAAGAAGCTTTAAGTAGCCCTCTGCACATGCCATGACCCCTATGAGCACTGACTGAAAGCATCGGAACAGGTATGACTGTGTTGGTCCTACCCCCCCCACCTCCACACGATTGCCAGCTCATGAGCATAGCACCTACACGCAAAGAAAGCATCCATGCATTATGTCTCCAGGCCCACCAGGAGTCTGGCAACCATACTGGGTTGGCCTTTCTCTTGTGGCACAGATCAAGCCCACCAACTGCATCGAGCTGATACTTGAAGTAATTGTAGGACTTAGAGCAAGGAAATGGCAGTGTGTGGGACGTGAAGTTAAAAGATCAAGCCAATTACTCAGTTACCACCGTCACATTCTCTTTCTATATTCAGAATTTCCCCAGGAGCCCTTTCTCCTGGAGTTTCAAGCAACCACATGAGGAACTGGTGTGGTGGTTCGTGGTTTCCCCCCACTTCTATCTGATGCATGAAGAATACAGGAAAGAGACAGCAGCCAGATTGTGACCCTTGGTATGGGAGGGAAATAGCTACCACCCCCAGCTGCATGTCTTGTCTCTACGAGTTAGTGGGTGAGGAGGAAGTAAGGCAGAGAATTCACAGAAGCTGAAGTAAAAATAAACTAAGGGCCTAACTCACACTGTCTCTCTCACCCTCTTTCTCATATTACATTGTCATCATATCCAACTGGTATAGAACACTGTAGCTCTATTATTATCTAGAGCTGGGCATATTACACCTATTATGCAGTCAATACATTGGTTACCTATTAGTTTCTGGGTATAATTTGAGGTACCAGTTATCACCTATGAATTGCCTAGGACCCCCACATCTAAAACACTCTCCGGATATACCCGACCTTGACAGCTGTGTTCATCTAAGCAAGGCCTTTTGAAGGTGCCACCCTGCCAATGGGCATGAACGGCTGCTGCTCACACCAGAGCAACCCACTTGGTGGAATGGCTTGCCTGATAAAGTCAAGTCAGCTCTTGTATTCCTATCACTCCACAGAATGTACAAAACGGCACTGTTCAGGAGGGCATTTTTACAAAGACAGGAAGGATCCCACACTCCTACTTCTTCTGAAAATGAAAGACAGAACTATTCAGAAGGGGTTTTGTATAAACTTAATAAAGTTGTTGTTAATATCTATGGGATTTAAGGTAGTCTTCATTGTGTATATTAAGAATCTTTTAAAAGACTGTACTCTGATTTTTGTAACCCACCTTTCACGCAGCCCTGTTACTATAGTATGTTATAGATGTCTCACTGTACTGTTCTTCAATCTTGTAATGCTGCTTTATTATCTAGAACAGTGTATTCTCTAGTTTGTTTGGTTCTATGTATTTTACTGTTCCTACTGTACTGCTTTTAGCTGTAATGTGCCCCAAGCCTCTCAGTATACATAAGGGCTATGCGTAAGTTTCCCTGGTGTAGCAAATAATGGCTCTCTGGGGATGTTTCAGGTCAGGAAAACATGGGGAAGAAGGCTTAGGCAGTCTCTCCCCATATGCCTTGGCCCTGATCCAAACTGAGTCTTCAAATTGGTCTATGCATAGAACTCCTCGTGCATATCTGGTTGACTAGATTGGGATAGACATTATGGGGGGTGGGACGTGAGGACAGCAAAATGTCTAGTTATACCCCAGGAACATACAACTCTAGGGGGCCAGGTCTTCTGCTATAGCAGCAGACCTCCCACTCTGCCCCTGTTCCTGGCTGCCGCTCGTCAGGGTAGTGGGGGGGAAATGTCATGCTGATTCCATGTCACGCTGATGCTGTGATGTCACTTCTAGTAAGACCCAGAAGTGATGTCATCATGTTGACACAACGCTCTGAGATTCACCCCAAACTCCATGATTAAACCAATGTGTCGTTGGTGAATCCTTGCGCGTCATACTGACATAATAACATCACTTGCCGTCTATGCCAGATGTGTTGCTGCAGCATTGGTGTGATGCCAAACTAGTAGGTCCCTGCCCCCCCCCGCCATCTCCCAGTAGTTGCTAGCACTGGGCTGGCAACTCTATAAACAGCTCCCATTATTAGAACAGGAGGATTCTAGGGTTGCCAGGCAACCAGTAGGAAATAAGGGGTGACATTATGATGTCACTTCTGGGAAAACCCAGAAGTGACATCACGCCTATGGTAAAATCTCCCCTTAAGTAATATCACATGTCAGGCCAGCAGCCAGGGGCTTATCAGCTGTGTTCCACAAATATGCCAAGATGGGGGACAGGCACAGGTATAATTGAGGATGGGTTCCAGGGTATGTAAAGAAAATGTGTTATTCCTCTTTGAATTACCCTGGGGTCTTTCCCAATGTTCCCTCTAAGCTGTGGAGTCTTGTGAGCAATGATTCTATCTTGTGAGCTACTGGCATTAAAGTTGTGAGCAGGTGATTTGGCTGCTGCATAAATTAGTTTGTTCTGGAACCATCCTTCATGAACAAAAATATGTGAGCCGGAGGCTTAAAAACTGTGAGCTGGCTCACACTAACTCAGCTTAGAGGGAACACTGGTCTCTCCTATCCTTAGCAAGGTTCAGCAAATTTGGAGACAGCTTCCAAGTAGGTCAGGAAGGACCTGAACGGACACTGTAATTCACAGCCCCTTCAGCACCAGTTCACAAGGAATGCTGGGACGCGATCTCCTTACCAGGCCTAACTAAGAGAAAGTCTAAGTGGCCCCAATCTTGGGAGGCTCTGTATAGGGGGAAAGAACCAAGATGGCTGATGTTTCGGTGACAAACCCATTCAAAGGACAGGATCTCAGCAGTTTCCTAACCCCAGTGACCTCCGGCACTGGCCACCTATTCCGCCCCCCATTCCCACAGTCATCTTTCTATCCACGCACTCAGGGTATGAAAGCCTTTTAGGATTCCTTCACATGGAACCTTCCTATATTGCCAGTTCTGTGCTGTAAGGTTAAATAAGAATCATAGCATGCAGGACATGTCAAAAAAGGATTTGCTTTGTGAGCACCTAACAAAAAGTGCCACATGATAATATTATAATTATTGTGCAATGTTCCATCTCCTCCACTTGTTTTGCACCACTCATGCACCGACTCCCTGGTCGCTTTGCTCTGACCCACAGAGTAGCTGAGATCAGCAGAATTGCTGTGTGGGTTGTGAGGTTCTCCACTCTGACAAGAACACCGCACTGACATACCTTTGGGTGCAACCAGCCGCAGAACACAAAATAAGTAGCCTTGAGATCAAAGGGCTCAACTGTTTATTAGCCCCGTTGTCCATTCTCTTGCCACCCTTGTTGTCCATTGTTTTCCCTTCTGTGTTCTTTGCTCTTCCAGTTTTACTGCCATCACCAGTCCCCAAGTCTATCACCTCTGCTTGTTCTCCTTATCTCTGGAACTGCCCTTATAAAGGATGCCAAGTCTATGTCTTCCTTCAGATCTATCCTCAGAACCTACCTTTCACATGAGCTCCTTGGCTTATCCCCTTGATGCATGTAAAGTGCCATCAAGGTGCATCCAATTTACGGCAACCCCGTAGGGTTTCCAAGGCAAAAGATGTCCAAAGGCTACCCTGGAATTCTTTGGTGGTATCTGATCCAAATACTAACACTAACCAAGGTCAGCCCTGCTTGTCTTCAGAGATCTGATGAGATCAGGATAGCCCGGAAGGAAATGCACATTTGGATAATGGCTGATTTCACACAATCACAGCTCTATTCTACTGTGAATGCAAAGGCATTTGTAGCAGCAATGGGGCATATACAGGGTGTGTTTCCTTGTACTTTCCCTACCGTAGTCCCTCATGGGTGAAATAACCCCTCAACACACACCACTAGGGGCTTAGGGGGACTTCTTTATCGGTAGTTGATTTATCACTATAGCATTATGGCAATGCGTCAATTACCAATTAAGGGGTGGGGAGCCTCCAAAAGCCTTGGGTGAGTGGTGGCCATGGTGTGTGTGTGTGTGTGGGAGATGCTGGAAAGTGGTGTCAATGTAGATGGGATCAGGAAAAAATCTACACTTTTCAGTGCCCACAGCATCCACCCCACTATGAGTGAGATCTTGCCAAAAAAGTCAAAGAAAAACTGGTTTAGGAAACATGATAGCAAAGCAGGGTGAAAGCCAGAAGGCACACAAATGTATCCCGATTCTATGTGGAAGATTTACAGGAAAATCCACATTTTCAGATCCAAGTCAAAACAAAACACCTCTGTGGAAGTGACAAAAACTAATCAAGGTCTAACCCAAACCACATCTGTTCTCAGACACAATATAACACATTCAACTACAACACTTTATGATAAATCTGATAACAACAATAGGAAATATGATGACCTGACTGTTATTTTTGTAGCTCACTATCCGTTTTCATTTTCCTGGGCAGCAAGGAGAGAGTGATTCTGTAGATATATGGCTGACTGGAGAATTTTTCACATAACGTTCTGGGGAGACTGAATGCATGCGGGGAGCACCAGAAATGGCTTGATGCTAGCAAGTGCCACCCCTAGCTTACATTTATTTGAAAGTACATAAAGGCCCTATGCACACATAGTCATGACTGCTCCCTCCCTTCAATCAGGAATCCTGCTCGTATTTGTAGGTGCAATGTGAACATTCACTAAATTGAGGTGCAACTTGCTGCTGCAATGCCTCTTCCTCACTGTATACAATGTTCAGTCTCCCTGCAACGTTGTGTGAAAAGGATTATTGACATCATCCAACCAGAACAATTAACAGATATTTCCATCCAGCAAGATCATTTTGATTGGCTTTCTATACACAGTGTTTTTATTTTCTGACTAATCATTGCATAACTCAGAGGCTCTGTTTGCATGAGCTGTTATGTTTTGGGGGGCTTGCCTGCTAGGCAGGGTCAAAACTTTGTTAATAACCACCAGCAGGCAGAGCTCTGCAGCCTGGGGGAGGGATAAAGCTAGAAGCCCAGGTTTTGCCTACCCTGTGTTCTATGAACTGCAGGGGAGAATAGAGGCAAATGCTTCTTTGCTTGTTTAAGCTAGCTGACAGGAACACTAATCAGAACAATACAGTTTGGCTGATTTCGCACTAGAGCTGCCTCGACGTTGCGCCGCCATTTGCCCCGATACTATTGGTCAATTTCACACCTGAAGCTGCGGGGCTGCATTTTGACTCGCGGCTTTGCCCGATTTCCCCCACAGTTTCGTGATCCTGTTTTTTGAGGATCACGAAACTGCGGAGGAAATCGGGCGAAGCCGCGGGTCAAATGCAGCCCCGCGGCTTCGGGTGTGAAATTGACCAATAGTATCGGGGCAAACAGCGGTGCAACATTGTGGCAGCTCTAGTGCAAAATCAGCCCATATGACTCAGAACGCACCAAAACCATGTCTCAAGAACTCATTTCTCATGTTCTAAAGTAGGGTTGCCCCAGCAGGCTCTCCCCACTGCCATGTGGCTGGTTGGCGGGGTAGTGGTGGTACCAAAACAGGGGATGTCAGCAGTGTCCTGATGCGCTGATGTCTCTCCCCATGAGCAAGGAAGTGACATTGTGGTAAGAAATTTTAGAAATATAGAAAGTTTGGGTTTAGAAATGAACCCAATAGTTTATTAAATCTATATATCTGTCTCTGTTTCTTTGCTAGCAAAACAGCAAGGCCTGTCTCAAGCCCTTTGTTTTAGACAAATCTCCTTATCAGTCACCCAGGCAAAAAAAGTTTACAACATTCCATTCCCAGGATTTGAATCAGTATAAGTCTCTATAGGTGTGAGACCCACAATTTTCTAGGCAATAAACTTGCAGCTGGTCAGGAAAGCCATTTGGGCAATGACAGACCCTAATCCAAAATGCAAACTCAGGAGCAACAGGATTTCACATACCCCACTTCCCCCTTAGAGATAACTTTGAAGTTATCTCTCTGATAGCTTCAAAGAACAGTTTAGCCCCAATGGTGGGAACACCAGAAAAACAATAGCACTATCCAGTAAATAAGAGTGTGAACTTTTGTTATGTGAAACCAAGGAAGCAATATTCCAGTAAAAAATTCAACTTCTAAATGTTAATTTTACAACTGTAATCTGATTATCAAGTGACCTCTTTGATCATTTGGTATAAATACTGGTCAAATCCAACAGACTTTCGTTGGCTCTTGAAGGATCAGGAGCAATGTTCCCTCTAAGCTGTGGAGTCTTGTGAGCAAAAATTCTGGTTTGTGAGCTACTGGCATTAAAGTTGTGAGCGAGCGATTTGGCTACTGCATAAATTAGTTTGCTCTGGAGCCATCCTTCCTGAGCTAAGACAGAAATGTGTGAGCCGGAGGCTAAAAAACTATGAGCTAGCTCACACTAACTCAGCTTAGAGGGAACACTGATCAGGAGAGGCTTAGCCTCCTGAGAATTTGGAGTCAACCCGAAAGGGCCCTTTCGTTTCTTGCATGCTTTGGGTGGGATACTTTGCTGGCATGTTCATTTTGTTTGTGTATTTTGAAATAGAAGTGTACTGTGTTGGCAAGCTGGCACAGTGTCTTGCTGGTCACCTTGTCAGGTAAACTTTGAATACTGATCTTTTAATAAAAAGATAAGAAGAGACCCTTTGTTTGAGTGTCTCTGCCAGCGCTTCGCGGTTTCCAAACTTGCACCTTTCACCTTTGGTGAGGAGGCAACACTCAGGGGACACGAACCAGAGGGTGTGTGTGGGGACACATTTTTCTTACAACAGACATCAGCACATGGCTGGGGTACTCCGGGGACACTCTGGCATTTGTAAATGCAGGGCATCGCATTCAGTATGCACAGGAAGTGACATCAGCACATCAGCAGGAAGGGCCCCTACCAACCAATAAGTCCCTCTGCCAGGTGCCCCCACCAGTTGCTGGAGGGACCTGGCAACCCTATGTAACACAAAACAAGGAAATCTTTGGCCATGTGTAGAAGTCAAAGGTATTCCCTCACCATTGGGTAATTAACTACACAGAACCAATACAAACCAGATTAAGGGCCACTGGTTCCAGAAAAGAGACTTGCAGATGTCAATGTTTTCCACAGTTTCTGGTAACAGAATCAGTTGAGATTATGCCTTTAATTTACCTCTGATGGGCCAGTCCTATGATTAGGGTTGCTGGAGATCTCCTGGGATTACAACTGATCTCCAGGTGACAGAGATCTGTGCCCCGGGAGAAAATGGCTACTTTGGAAAGTGGACGTTATGGCACTATACCTCATTCAAGTCCCTCCCCTCCCCAAACCCCACCTTCCTATGGCTCCATCCCCAAAATCTCCAGGTATTTCCCAACTTGGAGCCGGTAACCCTATCTATGATGTTTAATCAGAAATAACCCCTCATATATTCAATAGGATTCACTCTCAAGCAAGTGTGTGCATCTCAAGATGGTTTGGTTTTCTTTGGGCAAGGAAGTTAGGGGAGGGGAAGATTTCCAGACCCAATACTTGAGTACGTATTATGTTCAACAACTGAGTTACTGAAAGAGTAACATCACTCTTCCCCTTATCCTTCAACATCTCTGAGGCATGGGAAAAGCTAAAGAACAATATTTTCCCCCTCACATTTAGAGAGAAGTCCTCTTTCCAAAGTAGCCATTTTCTCCAAGTGAACTGATATCTATTGCCTGGAGATCAGTTGTAAGAGCGGAAGATCTCCAGCCACTACCTGGAGGATGGCAATCCTGAGGAGAGGGCTGGGAGCAGCCTGAGTTGGTGGGGCACTGCTCAATTCATTCTAATGGACCAGCCTCCACTGGATGCACCTACTTTACAAACTTAGAAGGATAAAGGCCCAGGCTTCATCCTCAAACAATAAATACAGATGCAGTCCAAACTTGACATGAAAAATCAGTTATAAGGAAGAATCAGATCTTCTCTCTATGTGATAGAGGACTCAGGGCCGGCTCGCGAACTAGGCGAACTAGGTATTCGCCTAGAGCGCACCGGCCCTTAGGGATGCCAAAGGGCACCCGCCCTCCCCCCTGCCAAAAGCCCTCTCCCTGACCGGGTGCTCGCTGTCTGCCACTGGAGGAGGCCGCCCAAGCCCGAGGTGGTGGCATTTCTGAACTAGTGGCATTGCGGAGGGGGGGCAGCGCATGGCATGTGGCACATGGGGGAGGGGGCCGGCGCACCAGAGGGGCACCGGAAGGGATCCTGCCTAGGGTGCAAAATAAGCTAGGGTTGGCCCTGAGAGGACTGTGGGTTCAGTGTCTTTCTGTGTCAGTAATGTCACATGAAAACACTAAGCAGACTCATCTTGTGGGGTTGCCAACCTCAGATGGGGCCTGGAGATCTCCCGGAATTACAACTGATCTCCAGACTACAGAGATCAATTTCCATGGGGGAAATGGCTGTTTTGGAGGCTTATAACCTACTGAGTTCCCTCCCATCCCCAAACCCCACTTCCCCTAGGCTCCATCCCCAAATCTCCAACATCTCCCACTCCAGAGCTGGCAACCCTCTCCCTCCCACAGCAGCAATTTAGGGGGCTTCCTCATCTTCACTTGTAAAGAGAGTGGGTGGGGGTGATGTGTGTGTCTGTTTTAAAACAAAATGTTTCCATTGCTGCAGTACAGTGAGGGAAAGGGCAGTCTTTAACTCCGGCATGTAGTGAGGGGAATCAAAACCTCTCCTTTCCCATGCTTTACTGCAGCGCTCAGAGCGTTTTTTACCCAGTTAGGGTCTGATACCTAGTCAAGTTTTGAGAAAAATGCTTCAAGCAAGATAACGCAAAAGAAGAAGGTGTGATTTATCTCCCCTCAGGGGTGGATTCCATTGTTGTTTTGTTGCTCCATAGACCCCCCACCCCCCATATTGAGGATTTGAGGAAAGAAGGTTATTCCCATGCCAATCCACACTTCCTTCTGTCTGTGCTGTAATGGAGACTTTTAATTGCCTCTGAAACAGGAATGTTTTCACCTCTCTGAACAAAATGTGTAAGGAAGGATCCCTTGGACAAGAGGTACAACCCCCACTAATTTCCTCCCAACTGAGTAGAAAACAGAACAGTGACACGTGGAACTGTGTGCCCATTGATATAAATGGAAGCAAATGAAGAACAGAAGAACAGGGCTTGACAAATCTGAGTATTTTCAACAGTGATAATATTGTAATTAATGGTGATCCTCAGCAGAAATACAAAGCTTATGTATAATTTCACATCGGAATGTGTGACAGGCACTGGGAGAACCAGTTGGGTGTAGTGGTTAGTGTTAGACCAAGATCTTGGAGACCCAGTTTCAAATCTTCACTCTTCCACAAAAGCTTGCTGGGCAGTGTTCCCTCTAAGCTGAGTTTGTGTGAGCTAGCTCTAAGGCTGCCAAGTGGGGCCGGGGGGCATGGAAACCCCCGCTTTGGAGGCCCGATTTCCGCCACGGCGGAATCAGGCCCCGGGGGAAACTCCGCCCCCCGAAGCTGCATCACCAGAGGTGACGCAGCCACGTTGCTCACGTTGGGGGCGTGGCCCAGATCGTCGGGGGGGAAACCATATGGGCCACGCCACCAACGTGAGCAACGTAGCACGTCACTTCCTGTGACATGCTGGTGGCGCGTGCACCGACAAGGAGCTCCCGGAGCCCAGCGAGGCTCCCCCGCCGGGCAAGGTAAGACCACTTGGCAACCCTAGCTAGCTCACAGTTTTTTAGCCTCTGGCTCACATATTTTTGACTTAGCTCAGGAAGGATGGCTCCAGAGCAAACTAATTTATGCAGAAGCCAAATTGCTCACTCACAACTTTAATGCCAGTAGTTCACAAAGTAGAATTTTTGCTCACAAGACTCCACAGCTTAGAGGTAGCGTTGTTGCTGGGTGACCTTAGGCCGGTCAAACCCAGCCTATTTTACCTCACGGGGTTGTTGTCAGGAAAAAATGTAAGAGAGGAGACTTGTAAGACTTGGGGGTGGGGTCATGGCTCAGTGGTAGAGCAGCTGCTTGACATCTAGAAGGTCTAACCCCCCCCCCCCCAGCATCTCCAGTAAAAAGGATCAGGTAGTGGGCGGTGTGAAAGACCTTCACCTGCATCCCTGGAGAGCTGCTGCCGGTCTGAGGAGACAATACTGACAATACTTGGTGGGCCAGTGGTCTGATTCAGCATAAGGCAGCTTCATATGTACACTTTGGGCTTGCACTGATGGGAAAGGTGGGGTATGAAAATAATATGTTTTGTTGAATGACATAAAAATGCATGGGCATAAGTTCTTGCCATTGGTTGTTTCACTGTTATATTGTGGAAAGTTCTTTCTTCAGTGTTGTATTGTGGAAAGTCCTTTCTTAACTCTTTGATTTCTGTACTGGCTCCAGTCAGTGCCAGATTTACGCATAAGCTAAATAAGCTACAGCTTAGGGCCTCGCAATCTGCTGGGGCCTCAAATAAAAACACAATATAAAAATGATTTCAAATATTAAAAAGGCGTATATATTTTAAATTTTTCTGAGACCAACTGATGTAATTTAAAATAGTAGGGGGCCTCTGGGTTTTGTATACGTAGCTTAGGGCCTCAGCAAGTCTAAATCCGGCCCTGGCTCCGGTAGTCATGTAAATGTAGCTTTTTAAAGCCATAATGAAATTATGAGAAATTGGGGAAGTTAAGTTACGGTTCAAAGCCAGGTTTTGCTTGTGGTGGTGATTATCAGAGTTACCTCGTTCATATGTACATACATACATACATATATATGTGTGTGTGTGTGTGTGTGTGTGTGTGTATATATATATATATATATATA